>NC_051154.1:230414546-230616983 GCF_013339745.2 Dermacentor silvarum | reverse complement strand
CAGTTTTGATGAGAGACCAGGGGCAGTCAAAGGGACTGAGAGCCACACGAGCGCTCCCGGATCGAAGGTGAGCGTGAAAGTGGCGTCACTGCGAGTGCCCCTCTGGCGCTCTTGATCTTCGGTAGTAAATGCCCGAGCGAGGTTGCGGCACTCTTCTGCATGTCCGACCGTGGCAGAGATAGGCACGAACTCGGATGCATCCGGCCGATACGGCAGAATTGTGTCGATGGTGTGCGAAGGGTGCCGACCATACAGTAAGAAATATGGTGAAAAACCAGTGGTGGTCTGCGTAGCGGTGTTATACGCGTAGGTTACGAAGGGTAGGATGGCGTCCCAGTTCGTGCGATCGGAGGCGACGTACGGCTGCGGCAGAGACGCGATATGGGCTAGTGAGTTCTGTGGCTAGTGAGTAAGAGACGCTAGTGGGTTCAACGCTACTGGATCAAAACGCTAGTGGGTCGAGCGCTCTTGATCGGCAACGGCTCTCGTGCTTGAAAGCTGTTACTGCGCTGACTGTTGACGTTGCGCTGCTCCAAGCTCTGCCGAATAAACACCTTTAGAATTGGTGGATTGTGCTGGGTAACCTCAGTATATCATCCTGGAACTCCGATCCCGTACCCTACCATCTACCATGCTGCAAGACGCCTCCGAGCAAACGGCTCATGCCGCACCCACTAGCGTCTCTTCTTCGCTACAATCTATATATATATATATATATATATATATATATATATGCATACGTGGGTGGGGTTCGGAAAGCTGGTCAGCCTCCCCTCCCCCCTCCCCGGAAAAATGAAAACTTTCCGCCTATGCCAAGGGTTCCCTGTCATCGCAACAGAAGCTTCAAAGACATGTTAGTGCATGCAAAAGTCAGTCAACATCATTTCCCCGCAATAAAAGCATGTTCTCGCCCCAGGTGCAAAACCTGCAGGCACCTTCAAAGTGACCCTAAAATTAAAAACACCGCAAATCGCCATACACACGAAGAGAAAACGCGCTTTACTTGCACTAGTTCGCATGTAATTTATATGCTTCTTCTGTAAGAAACAATATATCGGCGAAACGGGACAATCAATGAACGTCAGGTTAAACGGACATCGCGAAGACACAGCTAAAAGCTTCCCGAAGCCGTCGCCGAGCATTTCAACCAACCAGGTCATAACTTTGATGAAATTAAACTCTACATACTACAGTCAAATTTCCGTTCTGCGCGAGACAGAAAATATAGAGAATCGTACTTCATACATAAGTTAAAGACATTGCAACCATTGCAATAGGCATGAACGTCTCAAAGGGAGCTTTAGAATCTATTCGCTATGCTAAACTTCAAAGCATAGGCAACAACAGCACTTAGTAATTTTTCATTGAGTTTAGCTATTTTTTTATTATTCGATTGTCAATACCCAACCTCCCTTTCTTTTCAATCATTCCTTTGGTTCTCTTATTTATATATTTACCCCTCCTTTTTTTTCCCCACGAGCACTATTTTTCTGCCGGTACTTTTATTCTCTCGTTCTGACACAATAGTTCACTGACCTCCAGCGGAGCAGATACCCCTCCCCCTCCCCGTCGTCAAGTCCCCTTCCACGAAAAGAGGAATCTACAATGACACGTCAACCAGCTAACACAAGGCGCTGCCTCAAATTCCTCCATCGGACCATCAGTAGCGCATTATCGTTCTTTTCAATTCTGCACCCTCGCCTCTAACACCCCTCATTACCCCGCCCACCCGAACCGTACCTATATATACTGTGCCGAGGAGACCATATGTTGCCTTGAAAAAGACAAGTCCACTTGTCGAAACGTTGGCTGCTGCTAATTACCTAGCTTGTTCTGGTGTTGTTCATCACATATGCTTTGTCACTCGAGTCCTAGCGCTATTCTTTACGTTTGCTTCGTGCTTTTTTCTCCGTGAAATATGTACAGACGCTATGCCTGGGAAGACAGCGCGACGACATATATGCAGCTAACGGAAATGCGCACCTTTCAGGATGGTAAAATGACAGACCAAAGGAAAGGAAGTATGTACGTGTTATTTAAAGGGGTTGAGACACCAATAAAAAAAGCCTGCTGTAGGCTTCCTCTGTGTGCAAGGACCCTCACCATGAAGTGTTGGACGCAGCAAACGTTCAAAATATATTTTAATGCGCTTCCAAAGAGCGCCTAAATGCTCGTTCTCGCGATTGACACCGACGTCACTGTGATGGAAGCGTAACGAAGTTGTGGTGGTCGAAGCCGCCACAGTGCCAATCGCAAGAGGGGCACCTCGTGGCTACACTCGGATATCGCTGGCGCGCAGGGAGGAAGCGCGGAAACGCGCACGCTTGGAGTCACGGAGGGACGCGCAAGCCCGCAAGCGTCGGTCTCGACACCAGGGTAGAGTGGGCTCTATTCTGGACACGCATGGCGGCTGCACGGCCGCCATTATCCGCCATCTTGGCTGTCTTATTGGCTGTCCAGAGGTCATTTGTTTTGAAATTTGTGCCGGGAAACGGAAGTTTTGCAAAAAGCAATTTTGCGTTTTCGTCAGAATGACGAAACGTGACGTGGAGCTGCAAATTTTATCGAATAATACTTTTTTGTGGTCCTTGGTATCTCTATTGCGACTTTAGCGCTTCAAAAAGAAAGTGGACGGTAGAGTGCAGAAACCCGTGCAATGCATCTGCAATTTCGCGAATATGTGGTGGCGTTCCAAGATAGCCGGCATGTCAGCTTGTTGATTGGCTGAAGGAATGTCCCGTGAAGAGCGTCACAGGAAGGGCTGTTTCGTAAACGTCAATTTGACGTTGCGTGATGTTGCGCGGGGCCGCCATTGCAGAGATTTTCCGCCATAATTTGTGGTGCGACGAGCCGCGCGAATTATGGTAATGAGCGGCCATATGCAATAGCAGTCGAGAGGCATGCGTATCGCCGCATTTTCCCTGTCATTTGGGCCATGGAAATCTTTTGTTCACAACGCGGGCTCATAGCATTTGTATCGCTCTCGGGTAGTGTTGGCATTTGTGTTTTGAACCATCATTTTTATTAAAAACACGTTTATTTGAAATAATATTGGTTAAAACTAGCAAACTTTCTGCGACTTTCTGCACGTTTCACTACCGCGTTTGTATTGTAGTCAATTTTAATCACTTTTCGCGTCATCAAAGGCTGAAAAAGGCGACTTTTTATTTATAAAAAGAATGTGCGCAAGGCGGCGCATTGAAGTTTCCTCTCACGGACCCGGTGCGAGTAAGCAGCGAAGTGCACAAGAGATGGCAGTGCCAGCGCTTGCGTCACGAAAGTGGATACCTGTGGCGCGCGCAACGCTATCGATGATATTCGGCCACTTCTCAGCCAGACGAGTCGGGCTGAGTCACTTGCGTTTCACTAGATAGCGATAACGCGGCCTAGAGCGTGCGCTGATCATCAAGCTGGCAGGGTCGCGTATGTTGTCTCAAGGTAGAAAGCAAGCGCGTGGGCGCCAATATACGATAACTCATTCGATTCCCCAAGGACACGCATCCTAGCTAATGAAGCCGACGGCAGCTTGTGCCCATGCAGACGACGGAAGCGAGAAACGATTTTGATGGAATAATCGTACGCTTTGAGCTAACGGCTTTATTTTTACTGGGGAGGAAAACTGTTTTCCTTTATCAATAACGCTAGGTTCAATGCCTACATTGCAGTTTCTTAGGCGAAACGTCAAATGTGCGTCACGTTACGAAAGCAAAACGGGGCCATCAGCGCCATTTTGTAAGCGTCGCGCCTACGTCACGCCTCGAAGAAAATGGCGGAATGTCCAGAATAGAGCATCTAGAATCACGGTGCAAGAATATTTAGGTGTTGACACTGCGCGCGAGCGAGCGTCCAGATTATGTTCGGCACAGCGCGGGCGCACCGAGTAGTTCTGCTGCGAGCCGATAGATGGCGCCGCGGTCAGCGGTCCCAGCTTAGCGGCGCCGGCGGCTTGACATTGCTTTGCCTCCCCTAAATTTTCGTTCATAGTGGAGTGAGTAAAACTCAAAGCGCGAAGTAAATTCGTTATTTCATATTAAAGGATAAGTATACCAGGCTTAATGCTTCGCTAACATGAAGGTTCCTTGTGCACAACGTGAATGACATGAACACGGATCGATCAGGCAGCACTCAAGTCGACTCAAGTTACGCTCGCGCGCACAATTTGTTTCGTCCGGTCTAGCCGTTCATCCAAGCATAAAAAATAAAAGCGTTAGCCAACGTGCTACCCCTCGGTCAGAAGAAAATAGTGACGGCACCATAAAATGCTGTATTTCATGCTTATCGCTGCTTCCATTCACACTCAGAAAACCGTTCAAGCATCGTTGCGCGAATTCAGTGTGGCCGCGATATAAAATGAGAAATGAAACGGCTCAAGCTTGCGATATGCAATGCACTAGAGCAAAGTGGCTGTTGATGGCTAGAACTTTTGATGAGAATGCACATCAGCTATGTAAAAACTCTTTCAAATGGGAATTTATTAGGCGGGACGAAGGCAGGCGTCTTATCTCGGATTACAGCATTACTAATACAGTTTACTGATGAAAACCTGAACAAATGCCTTTTTTATTCAAATTCCACTTAACATAGACCATGTATATTATTCATTTGGCTTTCGTCCATTGAGGACTGAGTGGCTCTTGCAAGATCTAAAAAAAAAAAAAAAGAGGTGACTTTCTTGTTTCTTAAATTGCATATGAGAATGTGCCAATGTAAGCGTATTTGACAATGCATGCTATAGCCTGTCCACAAATACACTTACACCCACCACACAATAATGTCATAGACTTTTTTTTATTTTTGCAAAGACACAATACGAAAAAAATTGTGCATGAAGCAGATCGATAATTTTAATAAGGGATAACAATCCCAGAAGCTTACGCTCTCATGCACTCCCACGATGGAAAAATGTTGAATAAATCCATGCAAGCGCGTAATATACACACCGAACGCGCATTGTAAAAAAAAAAAATCAGTATCCAGGATGCAACAAGTTTGAAAATCAGCTGAACAGAACCATAGTAATGTTGTTGCCGTCCCTTCGAGATACTCAGATTACTTTTTACATTCCGCCTAATTACATTATTAGTCTTAATTAATCGACTTTTCAAATATTATAATTAAATTAAAAGTGTCAACATGAAAGACTCCCGATACAGCTTTCTATTGCTCAATACGCGCTACGTAGAGTGTTTTTCCGAGCCTGAAAGAGGCTCACGAATACATGCAAAGTGCCTCGAGCGGCCAGTCGCGCGGCAATTTTGCGGGTATTCGCCGGTTTCTTTCACGCTCTGAAAACACTTTTATGTATCAGGTATTGAGCAACAGAAAGCTGTATCGGGAGTTTTCCATGTTGCTGTACAATTCTCTCGTTCACACTTTTTATCCAATAATAGCATTACAAAAGTTGATTAATCAATTATGAAAATAATTATGTAATTATGCGGAATGCAAAAAAAATAATCTGAGTATCTCTAAGCGACGGCAGACAACATTACCTTCTGTCCAGCTACGTGACATTTGCATATTTTTAAATCTTGGTGCATGATAGTTAAGACACCCAGTATACATCTTGTACATGCAGCAAAATTTGTACAAACTACTGTGGCACACAGGAGGTTCTCTCTTCCGCAGCGGATTTCGAGGTTTATTTGACCGTGTGAGGTTCTTTGGACAGTTCGGAAATAAGGTGGGAACTGCATTTGCAGAAAGAACACGGCTCTTTGGCGCCTCAAGTAGCGCCCTTTACTCAAGCTCCGCGTAATATGCCGTCGATATCGTATCCTCTGAAAAATGCTTGGCGCAGACATCATGGTCGGTAGGCATTAGAGTTCGGTCTGCCCTCAGATTTGCATGGCGCCGCTGCTCTAGACGACCGCTGTCGAACGGCGCTTTGGATAAAGGCACACGCTCCGCACAAGTCCGGTATCCAGAATTACAGTTTGGAACGAAGCATTTTCTACCCATTTCAAACGCCCCTCAGAAGGCCGCTGCCACCTTTGTCGAGGGCCCGTGGCGACAATACCCAAGCGCAAGCTCATGAAACGCACGCGAGCAAAAAAAAAAAAGAAATTCGCAGTTTCGCCCGAAAGGCGAAGCATCAATTGCGATAGAAAATTAGTAGAGAGTTAAATTCGGAGTAGGGATAGTAGTTTTATCGGCTGCATAAACTTGGACACATTCGCTTACTAACTGAATTAACAAGCGTGGTGTCAGCTCCCACAAGCAAACATGAATAGATCACACTGAATGACCGCAGACAACGACTGTCAAAACGCTGGCAGAAAGCGCAGCCGCCGCAGCGGGCGAAGGTTCGTGCGGTCTATCGCTTCAACGGAAACTGAGCGGCGAATGCACAGCGCTACAAAGGTCAGAGCCGTGTGGAGATAAGAGACGGTGCGGGCGACCGCCACAGCCGCAGGAGAAGTACGAGCGCAGTTGTTGGCAGAGTAGAAGCTGCGCCCCCCCCCCTTCCCTCTCGAGCTGCCTTCCCGCTTTCGCGTGGGAGATTGAGTGGCAAGTTCCCCTTACGCCCGGTTGCAAGATACGCCTTTGGTGCTGGAGCACAGCGTCGCCCCGCTTCCCTCCCTCCCATACCCCCACGGCCTTTCGCGCGACGGTCGCGTTTGCTTTCCGCCGTGCGTTCGCTCTCCGTGACAGCGCGCGTCCCCGCGCGCTTTCGCTCGCAGATACGGCGCGCGGCGACGAATTTATCGCCTTTCGGCTTTCTACAAAACCTCACGGCGACGGCGACGCCAACGGCAGAAATCCGGTTGAAGTGTCCATATAATCGCTATAGCAATAAAAGCGTGCCTTCAAAACAGCGCGGCCGCACATGCAAGCAGGAAAACGAGCAGCGGCAGCACACGCCTTGCCTCCGAGGCTGGGACCATAGAGAAAGGAATTCAACAAGAGCGGACACCCCCATAGAGCCCAGCGGCCGAATTGACTGCAGCGCACCAAGCGGTCAGCATAAATCACTTCCGGTTTCGGTTTTGGGCGCGCGCATTTTGAACGCAAGCTAGCACGCCGGCTGCGCCCCCCCCCCCCCCCCTTTTTTTCTGCTCTTCGTGCGGAGTTGGTTTATTTGGTAAAAATGATTGCGAACGATCCCGTCAAGCACCATCTAATCTGTGCCACGTGCAATTTCACAAAGTAGACGCAAGACCTTTTGTGAAATGTGGAAATATTTGTTTTGCTCTACATAAAAGCTCGTTCCGCGCTTTGTGCGTTGATCCAACGTTGTGACCCCAGGTAAGCAGTAGTTCCCGTATGAAGCTCTACCAGACGGCACCATCTGAAAAATAGTAGATTACAAGCATGTTACATTTACAAGCACGTAACAGCATGTTACAAGCATGTGTCATTTTGGTATTTAGACATAGGAATACTGCGTGTAGAGGCGAAACGTGCGAAAGCGGTGAATGGGCGGCATTGCTAACAAAAGCAATTCGCTTTTACATACATGGCGTAGAAAATACCCGACTCATCCCTAACAATACCATAAAATATGAAAACATCTGATTTCCAAGCGTTCCCCCTTTCCGGGCATTATTTCCTGCACTTTGGCAGAACAAATACACGAGCGACTTCGCGTTCTTAAAACTTGACCACGGGCGACGCGACGGTACGCTACATGCACAGAGATGGACGCAACAGAGGCTCCCAGCCGGACCATGCTAGACGTTCGCAGAATACCTTTTATTCGCAATAAAGAGAAATACGTGGGTGCGTGGGTGCAAAGCCTGTTTTGAGTGCTTTAGAAGACGGAATTTTCGAATGACAACGGCGTTATCTTTTGCGCGTTCATCCGGCGCCAGCAATACACTCCCATATGTTATTGTTATGTATTGACCCTTTTCGCGGAGCAGTTTGTTTTAGAGAAACGAGATGGCGCTCACGGCGGCACGCCATACGTCTCCTCGGCGACCACGCACGAATACGAAACCATTACCGCTTATACCTTGCTTCTGTGCGATCGGCTGTCGGAAATGCAACTGAGTTTTCGCTAACACCCTGTGCTCCAATCATGCTAGATTGTAATATCTGGATTAAAGACGTGTGCAGTAGTTGGCTGCAAAAATAGTGACTGGCATGTTAAGGAGTAGAATGAATCTGTGTGGCGAAGTTCGCAGACCACTGCTGCAACTGTCCGAACATGTTACCGGCACTTCGTGATGTACGGCTTTCCTCGAGGACACAGAAATTTGGTCATCCGCCAACCTTGTATCGCTAACCTTCGAAGAAAGGGCTTCATCGCCAGAACGTCGGCAAGAGTGAGTACCGCTCGTTAAACAATGACAAAGGGAGTAGCGCCGCTTCCTGTCATAGTAAGTTTCGCGCACGTTGTCTATACACATCTGTGCCATATGGCAGGAAAATTTACGCCCACTCTATCGCCGACGTATCAAGAATAAGTGAATTGGCGCACACTTGAATATATGCGCACTGTATATGCACAATAAATGACGGACTACACCGATGGCGCACGAATGGTCGAAGCTGAATGTTTCGTGACGGTCCACAAGAATAAGCGAGTTAATAGCTGTAATATGTATTTGCTACAAGGTATTACAATGTACAAAACAGCTACGTTTCAAGCTTTGTGCGCAGCAAGAACAAATCTATCCGAACTGAGCACACCCGCGAGCGATTAGGCAGAAAATGGTCAGATAGTGGCCGCACCGAGCAACTTCACTTAGTCAGAAACTGACAAGGCACCGCTTCAATATATTTGCCGAATAAAGAACAAAGAGCAAAACACACATTTTAATCTTTATTGAAGTCATGAGCGGAATGTTTGGATAAATTTTGCCCCGCTTTTAGAACAAGCATCATATACGCTGCTTGCGCCGTTTGGACATAGCTTAATCAGCTCCGAAAGCGCTTTTGCATGTTCTCTGAAGCTGTGATCAAAGCTTCGTGTCGTCCACCTAGTCCCCGTCTACGATATCTCCGAAAACAGAGGTTTTCTAAGCCGCGCCGGCGTCATACACTTCCATTGTAAACAAGGAGGCAGCTGAGGCAAGCAATGGACGTGTCATCACGTGATCGCCGCGAAAAGTGTCAATAGTTGCTAGCGCCCCCTGCCCATGTTTCGGTATAATCTCACACATGGCGGTATGTCACTTGTGGCTCCGTGCCGTCGCATCGCAACCCGGGTCGTACAGTCGCAATCTTTTTGAGGGTGAACACGGAAACACGTGGCCTTCTTAAAGTCCCTATATAAGAAAAGTACAGCCATCTACTCTTTCCTCCGCCGTCTCCTCTCCTAAAGCGCTTGTTTTTAAGTGCGAATGCACTTCTTAAGCGACCCCGAAAACTCCGCCGGCATCCGCGCTCCTCCTCCTCTCCCCTAGCAACGGCGCGAGGAGCGGAGAGGAGCGTCTGTAGCAACGGCGAAGCGACGTCACGCCCCACGTGACTGCGCGCGCTCCGCCCTCCACTCCGTGGCTGCGCGCGCCCCGCGCCGGCTCCGCACCGCTCTCCGCGCCGTGACGTCACGGCGCGTTGTGCAGCTGGCGCCTCCGCGCCGTGGCTGCGCGCGCCGCGCCGGCTCCTCGCACCCTCTCCGCGCCGTGACGTCACGGCGCCATGGCGCTGGTGTGCCTCTCCCCCCGTTAGGTTTGCACTCACCCTCGGCCGCCGCCTCTCCCCTCGCGCTGACAGCTCCCTCCTCGCCCGGTAACAGCCCCTCGTGTGCGTACTCTCCCCACCTCTCACCCCCTCTCCAACCGCCTGGCGTGTTTCGCTCCGCCGTCACGTGTTGTAGTAGTAGTAGTGATTTTATTGAAGAAGAAAGTGACGCTTATTTCTGCTGTGTGTGTGGCGCCGGCGCGTCAGTCGTGCTCTCTCGCTGCCGTCTCCTTCGCTCGGCTCTGCAGTTTAGTCGCGCGCGCCCCCTCATAGCATCACCCCGTGCTTCGCACTTCCTCATACTCCCCTTCGGGGAAATGCGGGGTTTTTTTTCTTTACTTTTTGCTTGCGAAAGCAAGTCGAAGGTGGCGCACCTAGAAAGTCCACGTTGAAGCTTTCAGGCCGGGCGCCGCCGCCGGCGGCGACTGCTGCTGCGCAGAGGACTTTCAACATGGCTCTGCATGAGGCGGAAAACAAAAACAAAATATAAAGAAGTGAAAGCGCGCGCTATCATCGTCCAATCGGAGATACAGGAGAGAGAGAAGCGGCGTTGATCAAAGGATGTGGCAGTACTTTTCTTATATAGGGACTTTAAGCCTTCTGAGCTCACAACGCGGTTCAGCGGCGGCAACGAGAAGCATTGCTCATGCGCAGTGTGTCGGGCGTGCGCAAATTCTCCCGCCGCGCGCATTGCGTCACGCAAGCGAGTGCGTGTCGTCTGCTGCGCGCGTACCGCAATAAGGTAGTCGTACGGTTCGGGATTGGTGACGATGCTGAACTTCTCATCACGCTCCCCACGATGCATCAATAAACTTGAAAATATATGTAATGTTTTGTGGGCGTTCTCAAGATCATTGTTGATCTGTAGCCAGGCCACGCATGCTCATGACACTTGTGGGCGTATTTAAAAAGCGGCTTCCGTCTTTGAGGAGCGTATATATATTCTTGCACATTACCGCATCTGTCAGAGCAGCAACTGAATTTCAGCATGGCCCACGTTCCCTAAGAAGAGAGGTGGAAAATCGTACAATATTCACTCAAGGGATATTCACAGCGCTCCATCGGTGCTCTCGTGCACAGGCCGCTAAAGACCGTCAACAGGATTATTCAGGCATTCAGCAAGGAAGGCCGACTATGTGATGCCCCACACAGGCGTCTACCAAAGGCAACGACGGAGGATGAAGACGCGCTTATGGTAGCTGCTGTCGTCGAGAACCCGTTCCAGTCCGCGAGGCAAGCGCGGGAGCAGCTAGATGTGGACGCTTCCCTTGCTGCGGTCCTGCGACGCCCCCGAAGTGCTGGACTGCGAAATTCTGTAGCTGCACGAAAGCCAGTCGTCACTGCTTCGAACAAGAAGTCACGTCTCCAGTTTGCCGAAGCACACGCCTCATGGATGGCAGATGACTGGGGCCAAGTGATCTTCTCGGATGAGTCGACTTTTACAACTCGCCAAGACCAACCGATGCGAGTTTGGCGAACCAGAGGCACACGGTAAGAAACTTTTCTTAATGCACGTTTGATTTTGCGAAGGATGGTCAAACATACAATTTCCATGCAGTTACGAGCCAGCCAATGTGCAGGGAGTCGCCGCGAGTGGTCGAAACTGTGTGAACGTTTGGGGCGCGGTGTCAAGGCATGGTCTCGGACCTCTGCATCGCATAGAAGGTGCCCTTACATCGCAGCGATACTGCACAGAAATTTTGGACAATGTGTTGCTGCCCTACGCCCACAGCGTCTTTCCCGATGCCGACTTTATATTTCAACATGACCTGGCGCCGGTTCACACGGCAAAAGTTGTCAAGGAACATATAGAAAATCGCAGAATCAGCATGCTTTCCTGGCCGGCCAAAGGCGCTGACATGAACACCTGCGAACATATATGGGGGTACATCAAAGCAGCCATGGTGCGAAAACCTGTCCGCCCGACGACTGGGGATGAGCTGTGGGCAGCCGTTCGACAAGAATGGGAGGACCTTCGAGCGCATCATGACTTTGTGCCAGCGCTGTATACGCGTCACTGCCCTCTAGGATGGCAGCAGTCGTTTCCGCAAAGGGTTCTTCTTCTTTCTGGGGTTTTACGTGCCAAAACCAGTTCTGATTATGAGGCACGCCGTAGTGGAGGGCTCCGGATTAATTTTGACCACCTGGGGTTCTTTAACGTGCACTACAACGCAAGCACACGGGCGTTTTTGCATTTCGCCTCCATCGAAATGCGGCCGCCGCGGCCGGGATTCGATCCCGCGATCTCGAGCTCAGCAGCGCAACGCCTTAGCTGACTGAGCTACCCCGGCGGGTTCCGCAAAGGGTTTATTGTGTGACAAAATACTAACATCATCAAAGAGAAAATTATTCCTGCTTACTAATACTACTTCTAAACGGATCAATCTTTTGTTGAACTTGCACCAAATAAAAGTTCGGATGTTTGTGTTCCCTTGCCTGTTCGTTGTACGATAAGAACACAGCAGAAAGAAAACTAAACAAAGTGAAAAGTTGAAGCAATAACGCCAAGCATAAGAAGCACAACGTTCTGAATTAAAAGCATCAAAATCGTGGTTTCTGTCATAATTTGGTTTCTATTGAGGGGAAAAAAACTGCTAGCAGACGACACACGCGCGCTACGTTGACGTAATGCGCACGAAAGGAGCCTACCCTCCCCGAGCATGCGCGCAGATATTGTGGCTGCCGTCTGACGGCGCTGGTGATATAGAAAGCCACGCGCTCCCGTGTACACCCTCAAAAAGATTGCGACTGTACAATAACTGTACGACCCCCAAACAACTCTTGGCAATCGCCCATCGCATTTTGAACAAGCGTGAGTACCGAAAGAAGGTATATGTTGTTGCGGGGCCACAAATAACGTCACAAACGTGTCCCTTTATAGGATTCATTACACGCCTAACTTTATCACCACGGCCGAGCTGCTTATCGCTAACTGCGTCACAGCGCGCTGTGCGGACAGCGTGCCTCAAAAGTACCCCAGAAAGTAACGAAATTGTTTTTCAGTAATGTCTGGGGTCAGAGAAAGCAGCACAAACTTCTAGCAAGATGCACTATAGAATATAGGCACCACGGCCGAGTTAGTTCTGGCTAACTGCGTCACAGCGCACTGCACGGCTAGCGTGCCTCAACAGAACCAAAATAAATTGCAATAATCCCCTAGGAAGCGTCGGAAACATATCCCAGCACGATTCATTAACTGCGCCAGGACGGCCGAGCTAATTTCGCTAACTGCGTCTTAAGTCTCGGTCACGCGTGCCGTATAAGCCTAATTGCGTCGTAGAGTGTGAAACAAGATTTCTCGCCTTGCCGTAGTCCAATAGTGCAGTGGTGTCTTGTCCCAGTGCAGAAGGAACGCAAGAATACGCCGAGAGCCCAATAAACCAGGTTACATTTAAAAAAAAAAAAAAAAAAACAGACGCGTCCTTGCTGGCTTCGGGTACAGTGGCCATTCTATAGCCACTGTACTTCGGGGGAGTGTCTGGCGGATGACGCATGCATCTGGCGCGTCATTGGCCTGTCGCTAGGTAAGGCAAGAAAAATGAGTCGCAAAGTTTAAGTTCATTTATACGCAAAACTTTTTAGTTTTCGCGGCAAAGAGTTTAAAAAATAAATCGATGTCTGTTCACTTAATTTCACTTTCTTTTTTTCGATGCTCGCGGCAGCTAGCGTTCGGCATAACTACTATAGCGTGACGTATGGTGACGTGTTTCCTGTTGCCAGTTTTTGCCGAGTGTCCCCTCTTGTTGAATTTCTTTCACCAAGCTGGTAGCGCCAACCGCTTCCCTCCTCCGTTCCACTGTCGGCCAGCGCGATCGAGGCGCGATATCGACAGTGGCGCCGCCTACGTCGGGCCTGCCGTGGCAGACGACCGCTAACGCGCTACCAGAGGAAATCCGCGGAAAACTTCGATCGCGCCCTGCGGAGAAGTTTTTGAGGCACGATTTTGCTTCGTCAGTCAGAAACTGGCCTTAATAATGCCGTTTTGGAAGTAGCAACGCGACGATGCGAGACGGCGCAAATACCAGGCGTGCATCAAGCGTTTGCGCTCGCCGGATGGTAAACGAAAAAAAAAAAAAAAACATTTTGCCCTCGCCTTGTCGGTTGCGGCAACTTAAGGCGCAGCAGCATGCCATCACAACGAAGTTCTTGTCCCTAACACGTTTGATCCGTTTGTGCGTACAGCACTATCGTCGAACAGGCCCGAGAATGGCGGTAGGAGCGCGCTGGAAAGAAAAAATATACAAAAGCGCAACGCGTGCTTCCACGTGACACGGATTGGCCAATGGGGGAGCGGAGGAGGCTGGGACGACAGGAGGCGGCGAGGAGGAAACGCCGGGGTGAGCGCGGTGGTGGCAAGATCTAAGAATGTCGCTACTTTTTATATATATATAGGGGTTTTATGGGACCGCATTCCGCAGCGCCCTCTACGACGGCGCCGACCGAGCTGAAACCGAGCCGACGCGAGCGGGTGGCGCTTTCGCGCGCGTTGTGGGGAGAGTGTCAGCACCTCTCTTGCTTATTCTTACACCGTGCCTAGAATATATTCTAGGTCACTCTAACCAGGGGGGAGCGGCCAGAGGGAGAGGAGGGCAGTTTCGCCACGCCCTCGCGTACCCCCACGGTGTAAGAATAAAGAGAGGTAAAGATTGAGGGGCTTTAAGGAGAGGTGCTGACACTCTCCCCCCAACGCGCGCGAAAGCGCCGCTCTCTCGCGTCCAGATTATGTTCAGCTTGGTTGCAGCTGGTTCGGCGCCGTCGTAGAGGGCGCTGCGGTATGCGGTCCCAGCCTCGCCGGCAAGGCGCGTGCTGCCGCTGCTTCGTCTTCCTGCTTGCATGTGCGGTTGCGCTGTTTTGAAGGCACAATTTTTGTTCGTGTTCGTTTCATGAGCTTGTGTTTGGGTATTGTCGCCACGGGCCCTCGACGAAGGTGGCAGCGGCCTTCCGAGGGGCGTTTGAAATTGCTAGAAACTGCTTCGTTCCGAACTGCAATTCTGGATACCTGACTTGTGCGGAGCGTGTGCCTTTATTCAAAGCGCCGTCCGACAGCGGTCGTCTAGAGCAGTGGCGCCGTGCAAATCTGAGGGCAGACCGAACTCTAACGCCTACCGACCATGTCTGCACCAACCATTTTTCAGAGGACACGATATCGATGGCATATTGTCACGACGTCGAAAGCTCGAGGGACAAACGAAATGCACTTGTCGGCAGAGGCAGTAACAAGAACGGACGGTTTTAAAATAGCACGCGCTAGTCACTGCTTCTTCTTCTTCTTGCTATGTTTTTCATAAGTGCCGATGTGTCTTATGCCGTCGTCATCGCCGCGCTAGACACGTGGCAATATTACGCGGAGCGCTCGATAAAAGGGTTCCCACCTTATTTCCGAACTGTCCAAATAACCTCACACGGTCAAATAAACCTCGAAAGCCGCTGCGGAAGAGAGAACCTCCTGTGTGCCGCAGTAGTTTGTGCAAATTTTGCTGCATGTGAAAGATATATACTGGGCGGTTTACTATCATGCACCAAGATTGGAAAATATGTAAATGTCACGTATCTGGACAGAACCAAGGTAATGTCTGCCGTCGCTTGGAGATACTCAGATTATTTTTTTATTGATCCGCTTAATTACATAATTATTTTCATAATTGATTAATCAACTCTTTTAATGCTATAATTGGATAAAAAGTATGAACAAGAGAATTGTACAGCAGCGTGGAAAACTCCCAATATAACTTTCTGTTGCTCAATACGTGATACATAAAAGTGTTTTCCGAGCGTGAACGAAACCCGCGAATACAGCAATATTGCCGCGCGACTGGCCGCTCGAGGCACTTTGCGTGTATTCGTGAGCTTCTTTCATGCTCGGAAAAACACTTCTACGTAGCGCGTATTGAGCAATACAAAGCTGTATCGGGAGTCTTTGATGTTGCTCTACAATTTTCTCATTGACACTTTTAATCTAATTATAATAATTGAGAAGTTGATCAATAAATAAACCTAATTATCTAATTAGGCGGAATGTAAAAAATAACTGAGTATCTCCAAGGGATGGCAACAACATTACTATGGTTCTGTCCAGCGACGTGACATTTGCATATTTTGAAATATTTGTGCACCCTGTAAAATACTGCAGTTTTCTGTGCAGATGTGTGCCTGATTTTCAAATTTGTTCCATCCTGGCTACTGACTTTTTTTTTTTTGACAATGCGCGTGCGGTGTATATTACACGCTTGCATGTTTTTATACAACACTTTTCCATTGTGGGAGTGTATGAGACCGCAAGCTTCTGGCATGGTTATCACCTATTAAAAGTATCGAGCTGCTTCATGCACAAGTTTTTTCGTATTGTGTCTATGCAAAAAAAAAAAAAAGGTCTATGGGATTATTGTGTGGTGGGTGTAAGTGTATTTGTGGACAGGCTGTAGCATGCATTGTCAAACACGCTTACATTGGCACATTCTCATATGCAATTTAAGAAAAAAAGTGCGGCGTTGGTGACTGTTGCCGGAGACTCTGATATAAATAGGCACTTGGTGCCGCAGCTAAACGCCGCAGCTAAACGCCGCAGCTAAAGGCGTTTCGCGCGTCGGGAGAAGGCGCGTTTGCTCTACATATATGGTGATTGTAAAGGAGGAAAGAGACGCCTACTTCTGCAGCCTTTAAGGGAGCACGGCGCAGAACGCGCATTTGTTCTCCGCCGTGCGTTCACTCCCCGTGAAAGCGCGCGTCCCTCGCGCCCTTTCACTCGCACATACAGCGATCGGCGCGCGGCGACGATTTCATCTCCATTGACGTCATATGGAACCTCACGGCGACGACGACGGCGACGCCGATGGCAGAAATCTGCTTTGGAGTGTCCATATAATTGCTATCGTAATAAAAGAAAGTTACCTCTTCTTTTTTAGATCCTGCAAGAGTCACTCAGTCCTCAATGGACGAAAGCCCAATGAATAATATACACGGTCTGTGTTAAGTGGAATTGGAATAAAAAAGGCATTTGCTCAGGTTTTCATCAGTAAACTGTGGTAGTGATGCTCTAATTCAAGATAGACGCCTGCCTTCGTCCCGCCTAATAAATTCCCATTTGAAAGAGTTTTTACATAGCTGATGTGCATTCTCATCTTAAGTTCTAGCCATGAACAGCCACTTTGCTCTAGTGCATTGTATATCGGAAGCTTGCGCCGTTTCATTTCTTAATTTATATCGCGGCCACATTGAATTCGCGCAACGATGATTGAACGGTTTTCTGAGTGTGAATGGAAGCAGCGATAAGCATGAAATACATTTTCTGGTGCAGTCACTATTTTCTTCTGATCGAGGGGTAGCACGTGGGCTAACACTTTCATTTTTTTATGCTTGGATGAACGGCTAGACCGGACGAAACAAATTGCGCGCGCGAGGGTAACTTCAGTGGGCTTTGAGTGCTGCCCGATTGATCCGTGTTCACGTCATCCACGCCCTGCACAAGGAACCTTCATGTTAGCGCAGCCTGGTACACTTATCACTTTAATGTGAAATAACGATTTTTTTTCGCGCTTTGAGATTTACTCATTCCACTACGAACGAAAATTTAGCGGAGGCAGAGGAATGCCAAGCCGCCGGCGCCGCTAAGCTGGGACCGCTGGCCGCGGCGCCCTCTATCTGCTCGCAGCAGAGCTACTCGGTGCGCCCGCGCGCGGCCGAACATAATCTGGACGCTCGCTCGCGCGCAGTGTCAACTCCTAAATATTCTTCCACCGTGCGTACCCCGCAATATTTTATGGCCGAGTGTACGTTCTTTTTTTCCCGTAAAAACTGCCGTCAAAATCGGATTGGAGGCTATGGCCACGCGAAGCTGACCTCCTCTGCCACTTATTTTCTACGGGTTCTGTGCGCGCTATCGAGGTACCGGTTTCTTATCGTGATCGAGTTCCCAAGAGCCGTGTGAGGACGAAGCAGCAACGCAAGCGGCGGCAGGCCGACCGCGATTCAACCGACCCCGAAGTCGCATCTGCAGATCGCTTTCAAGATACGGCGCGCGCCGCTGCGCAAACTACGCAGTTGCTACCAAAGTACAAGCCACCCCCCTCCCTCCTGCGCTGCCTTCCCGCTTTCCTCCCTTGTGCGCAATTCAGCTCACCGTCGCACGCTTTAACTTGCACATAAAGCGTACGGCGCGCGGATCGCCCTTGGACTTTGTATGGAACATTGCGGCGACCACGACTGCAGAAATGCTCCTGGAGTGTCCATATCATTGCTATCGCAATTATGTAAGAATGACACCCATACGCTTGCGCGTGACCCGTGTTCACGGAGTGAAACGTGACTGTATAGACCGTTTTTTTATGGGCCCCCATTGCGTAGGCAGTGACGCCATCTATGGGCAGTTGGCATGCTGGCTTGGGCGAACGCCCGTGTTGTATGCTATGGACAGGGGCGTAGCCAGGGAGGGAGGGGGCTGATGGGGCTTCAGCCCCCCCCCCCCCGAATTTTTTTCCCGGCGCCCACCAAGCCATCCATCCAACCAACGGCGCCGGGAATAATTCGGGATTTTTTCTACAAGGTCTTTTTGACGCTCGAAAAGACATTTCGGCGCGAACATTGCGAAATCGGGCTGGATTTCGTGGCAACGCTTCTGCGCTTGGAGTCACGTAACGTCAGGAGCCCCATCCGAACACAAAGTTTCAAGGGCTTTTCGATAGCGAGCGGGCGCGTCGCGGCATCTCGCAGCGGCCGTGGAATCTACGGATTTCAATTCCGAAACTTGATGGGTATAAAGTTGTCATAAACTTTTGACGCGAAAGGTCAAAATGCCATAGCCGTGCTTTAGATTTTTAATTCTGGAACTTTATTGGTTTAATGTTCTTATAAACTTGGGCCAACATGCGCGCACTGGAGCCCTCGTATTCAAGCCGTTCCAGAAATGGAAGCACGCGCTCGCAATCTTCCATACACGAAAATACTAAATTTCACCATGACTGTCAGCTGGCAGCTGATAAATTTCTCCAAACATTTTCAGGAAGGGCGCCCAATGTGATCGATCAGCAGGACCAGGGCAGGCAAAGTAAAATAAGAGAAAACAGAAGAAAGTTAGCGGCCTATAATTGAGACAGTTCTTTTTTGCGGGCGACAAAGTCTGGCTCTCCGTGGCCATAGGGACAGTGGTCCTATGGATTAAAGCAAAGCCCCGGCTGGAAATACTGCTATTTTCAAAACGCTTCTTCGTATGCGAGCTGATTGTAGAGATACATATCTGAAGAACCATTTGGAAAGTTGCCCCAGTAATGCCTCGCATTTAAGCCCAGATGTACAAAACCAAATTAAAGAAATTTGTGGTGAAATTATCAAAGAAAGCCTAGATGCAAAAATAAACGCTGCAGGCTGCTTCTCCATACTTGCTTACGAAACGACGGATATTGCTGGAATCGAACAGCTTACTGTTTGTGCGAGGTACCTAAACAAGGATGCCAACGACATCGAGGGAGTGTTTTAGGTTTTCGCACCGGAATAGATGCCCTCTCTCATTGCGACTCGAGGTTCTATGTAAATGTGTACAAACTGCTGAAGATTCTAGTCACCCTTCTCGTGACCACTGCCAGCGCAGAGCAAATATTTTCAAACATGAGATTACTAAAGAACTACTTGCGCTCTGCAATGTCTGAGGAACGTATGGTTAGGCTGGATCTTTTATACGCCCACAGAGATGTCGGCATCAACGTGTCCGAAGTCATTGACTGCTTCGCTAAACTTCTCCGCCGAGTGAAGTTTGTCCTTTAGACAGCGAAGCAGCAAAAATCAATTCAAGTAAAATGCTCTATGCCTTCACGTCCATAAACTCGTAATTATGAAAACGTATGATTGTTCATTAGCTTTTAAAACCGCAGAAATTTTCACCATTTATTGTAACAGTAAGCATCATGATCAAAATTATCATGCGAATACGAAAATTACGAGGATATCAATAACCAATTTTGACCAACCTTGCCCATTGAAAGCCTGGCCCAAGCAGCGTTTCCCAACAAACACACTCGGATATTGGGTATAGCTCAACTTTCCGCATCATCTGTGGCTTTTGTTTGTCCTTTTCTTTCCTTTTTCGCTACCAGCTTTTACTTCTTTTTTGAAACAAAGCAATAGCCTTCTTTGATTTTGGGGGCAGAATAATTGTTGCCGCTGTGCAGGCAGCTAAAATGCACATTTTCGTACTGATTTCTGCACCTTCCTCCATTATTCTACCCATATGGCGCTGTCGCGACCGCAGCACGGCCCAAGTACTTACATATCACGATTTCTGCGATCATAGTATTGTTCTTGCCTGGATCGTCTGTCTTTCTATGCGTAAAGTTACTATCTGTGACTGGGCAACATGTTTATTTGTTTTGTTTGACGCATCATATACAGTGACGTTTGCTTAGATACGTGAAGTTATTGGTGACTTATACGTATATTTAAATATCTTGTTGCGAAATTTTGTGTACACAAGCAGTGAACTTTGTTTCCAGCGAAGTGTCGCCCTTTATCAAGTTGTACCATCGCATTTGTATATATTGCATTCTATCTTCGCATTTGTAATCTATATTTTGCAGAACTCCTGCTTTTTTTATGTACTCACTGCTGCGAGTATTATCTCGGTGTAATTACAATACACGACCGGTAACAGCTGCTTCTGTGCAATCCATTGCAACGAACGACAGCGTTATTGAGGTTTTTCCCTGGCCATTGCATATGTACAAAAATGTAAACAAGGTTCTTGAATGACAAAGATTAATCAAAATATTTCTCCTCAACTTGTTCGTTTCATGGCCTTTACGTTTTTCATATCAGCTGCATGCACTGCATTGCTGGTTTTGCACTGATATAGTTCTAAAGTTCGCGTGATATTCTCTGTACTTATTAAATAGACAAAAAAAAAAAAAACGCGGAAGCATTGACATCAGTTATTTCTGCCACAATTTTGGGGACATACGAATATATTTTTATGAAAAAAAAAATAGATACCTTACTTGTATTCACAGTGCGTAGCGTTCGATAATTCGTGTGCAGCGTCTAATATACAGTGACATTGGGAATGGCAATGCAGTTATTATTCATGTATCTGATCCCTCGACGAATTCTATAAGGAGGAGGCCGCGCTGCAAACTGAGCCCCCCCCCCACCCCTTCCACCGAACAAAATTTCTGGCTACGCCACTGCAGGGGCGTAGCCAGGGGGGCCCCGGGGGGGGGGGGGGGTTCTAACCCCTCCCCCGCCCACTTACCCACCCTTTGTTCTCGTCGCTTCGCGCTGACATAATTCAAGAAACTGGTGCTACTATCACAATTTCATTCCTGGGCGCTTCCGTTCGGGTTGGTAATTTACAGCGAATCATGTCTGCATATGGAAAAAAGTGACACGGTGTTTCTCAAGGCTTTGACACTCTGTGAGGTTTTGGGCGAGAATGTGGCGGCCGCATTCTGAAGCAACAAATGCGCAACAAATGTAGCAACAAATGCGGCAGCCGCATTTTAGATGAAGGCGAAAATGCTCGAGGCCGGTTTACTTAGATTAAGGTGCACGTTAAAGACCCCAGGTGGTCGAAATTTCCGGTATACATTTCCGCCGCTTCCCTTCAGGTGCCGGTTAGGCCGCGCTCGCGCAGGATAGGCTACGTTCACACTTGGTCTCGAAGCTGTCGGAAGCGGCAAAATCTTGCAAAATCCGCCCGCCTAGGCGGCAGAACAGGCAGAAAGACAGGCGGCGAGCCAAATCGGTCTCATAGACCGATTTCTTCGCCATGGCCAAGCGAAAACGTGGCGGAAAGTCGTTCTGCTAGCCCGGAAGCTACACTAGCATGTAAACATGGCACCAAAAGTGTGGGCTGCAATGCTGATCGACGCGATCAAGAACCACCCTTTGCTATACGACAAGAGTGGTACTAAAACGTACTGTCAGCAACACTCGCGATAGTATTCAACGTCGCGCGACCGGAGGTGCGGCAACGAAGCCTTGGCGTCACTCAACTTCTCGCGCTTTTGCAAAGCCAGGCGAACCCACCACCGCCGTTTCCGAGGTGTCCACGTCTTCAGTTTATTCATTGTCCATTTCTAGAAAAGAAGTAGGTAGAAGTACAAAAGCCATTTCTTCTTCCACTTCCATGGCAGACAATAGTTAGACATACTCCTCATTCGCGCTCCATAATTCTCCTCGCACGTGCACGGTATGTTGCGGAAGTCGCGGGGTGCTTTTCTCGTCGCGACGATAGATTGGGAGCGTAGGTCTCACGTAGGAAGCACAGGCTTTGGCGAGCCCCAACACAAAGGCCGGCCCGGGTTTTAGCTTTGGTGTTTCCGTTGCCGCTTTGGTGTCCTGGAGGCGCCGACAATAATACGAAATGATGAAATGGTATTACAACTTGTAAATAAAAGCTAATAAAGAAATATAATCACGCCTAGGCACCAACCTGTGACTCAGCGGTACCGCGCCCGTGTGAGGAGAATCACGGAACGCCGAGGAATTTACCGAAGGTCGCAGATGACACGCGAAGTTTCGCAAAATGATCACTTTTGATGACGGGTGGGCCAATGAATGAACATACCGCTCGAAATAATGCGATAATGAGCGCCACCACGCCGACAAATGTCCACTGACTAGATGGATGTGGACGAAAGCGGCAGCGGCGGCCGCGGCGGTAGGAAAACAAATGTGAACAACTTGGACATGCGCGGAAAAGTTTTCCGGCCGCTTTGGGTTTTGCGCCCGCTTGCCGCTTCCCAAGTGTGAACGTAGCCTTAGTCTGCGCGCGAAACGTCTCTTGTTTGCGATTGCGCCCCTGTGGAAGGCTGGTAGTTGCTGTTGTGTTGTGGAATCCCAAACCAGCAATGTACACACGAAGGGGTTGATGCCAGCAGTGAAATTCCACCGACTCACAACAGAATGCATGGAACAGACAGCCGACAAGCATGGATTACTGCTGTGCGCAGTACAGCGTAAGTAAACTCTTGTTACAGGCGCTGACAGTTCTCGTCGTAGTTCACGCGTCCTGAGAAATTGTTTATGTGCACTATGCACTGAACAATACCGGAGTTCATTCATGCATCACTAGTACACCAATCAGTCGAGATTCGGTGAGATACAAGGCCGCTTCCTGTTTGCACCGGTGTAAGTGAAGCAGAAATGAGTTGCACGCACTACTTAAAATGCGTACACATGCCATATCTATGCTGTGCGGTGAAATATTCTGTACAATTCCGAATATGTTGACGTAAAGGCAAATGACGGCTGCACACTCGCACACAGCGGAAGACACAGCGGCCCATTCACTTGTCGCAGGAAATGCAACCCTCTCGTATGAGGGAGCAGGGCGACGAAAGCTTCGAAAAAAAAAAAAAAAAAAAGCCTTACGCGTTTTCGCGCGTGTTTACGTTTTCTAGCGCAAAGACAAAGCGAACAAGCTATTGCTATGGGAGTAGGTATAGCCTGGTCACACGTGCATTTTCACGTGTATAGCCGTCCTTGACTTGTGAAACGCACTTCGCCCCGACGAGGACGACGCTATCTACGCTTAACGGAGATTAACAAATAATGATGTCTTCTCCGATCGGGCGGGTCGTCTCAATGATGCGTTTTCGAAGATTCGTCCATGCAGTGGCGCGATGAGAGACCGTTGCTCCAAACGCCCACTGTACCTGTCGTACTTACTGTATTTTAGTGAGCTTGCTTTACTTTTTACTTAATTTCCCCACAAGCACACGCGAGCCGGGGGGGGGGGGGGGGGGGGGATTACGGAACCAGTAATTAAAAGGGTTGCTGCGGGCGCGAACGTCAATGACATACAGGGTGTCCCAGCTATCACGCAGCACGATATTTCAAAAAAGGAGGAACGGCGTTACGCGAAGCAAACCTAGTGCGTATTGTTTCCAGTACAGTGGAGTAGCCGCCAGTAATTTTTACGTTACTGAGATTTAATTAGGTAACTGCCCCCATGTCTTTGATATACCTGCATAGAGTCTTCTTAAACTACCGATATTTATTATCGATCACGTCACGTAGAGGAAAGCAGACGCTCCCCCCCCCCCCCAGGTCGGGCCGGTGAACCCCCCCCCCCCCCCCCCGAAAAAAATTTCTGGCTACGCCCCTGCGCCACTGGCTATGGTATACGCTCGGCGGCAGTCTTTGGTGGATTTTTTCGCACTCGCGCGGTCTGTTTAGCATGAAATGGCGTCTTCTACGTGGGGTATGGTCCTGTGAGGCATAGTGAAGGAATTAAAGTCTGAAGTAATTAAGCCGCTGGAGTTTCTGCTGGCGTTAGGGCAGACGGAGCACCCAGCGCGAGGTGTGCGCGTTTGTTTGAGCTTACAATCAGCCTCGGATATCAGTTAGGTATTTCTGAAAATTATTTTCACGAATGTTACCTTACTGCAGCATTCTCAACACTGTAATTCTAAGCTCTACTTTAGCTGGAACGAGTAGTTACGAAACATTTGACGATCCTAACAGCGTGGGTACCGTGCTGCTGAAGAATAAGTCGTGCTGTTTACTTTGACATGCATTCAAGTTGTTATCTGTAGATATATTGGGCGACTGCCTTGTTTGCTGGGCAAGGTTTCCGCCCACAAATAAAATAGTTTGGTTAATAAAATGTCGCAGTTTCACCCGAAAGGCGAAGCATCAATTTCGATAGCAACTTATGGTAGTTTTATCAGCTGTATAAACTTGGACATTGCAACGCGCAAAACTGTTGTCGACGCTGTCGCCGTTTTGCCCGCGTTCGCACCGAACGCGCGCGGCGTTGGTGACTGTTGCCAGGGCCTCTGGGGGCGGCTCGGAGGTTTTCGACGAGATCAGAACGGCGGGAAACTGAACCGCCGTGCTTGCTCAGTGGCTATGGTGCTGGGCTACTGAGCACGAGGTCACGGGATCGAATCCCGGCCACGGCGGCCGCATTTCGATGGGGGCGAAATGCGCAAACACCCGTGCACTGAGATTTAGGTACACGTTACAGAACCCCAGGTGGTCCAAATTTCCGGAGTCCCCCACTACGGCGTGCCTCATAATCATATCGTGGGTTTGGCACGTAAAACCCCATAATTTTTAGAATGGGAAACTCGTCGAGCAGCGTCGGAAGTTTTTACCACCCTCTCGCGTCGCAACGTTGTTTATATAAATACGCATTTGGTGCCGCAGCTAAACGTCGCCTTCCGTCCCCCCACGGCCTTTGGCGCGACGGAAGAAGTCGCGTTTGCTCTCTCTCTCTCTCTCTATATATATCTATATATATATATATATAGAGAGAGAGAGAGAGAGAGAGAGCGTGAATCGTTCGTGTGAAGCCCAAATGGCCGGATGTTGCTTCATCATGGCATGCCTGCAATATTTCATTCCTGATATATATATATATATATATATATATATATATATATATATATATCAACAAGTTCTCAACGCATTCTGCCGCATGCGACCTAAAGTACCTATATAAGAAAAGTACCGCCATCCTTTGATAAACGCCGCTTCGCTCTCTCCTGTATCTCCGATTGGACGATGATAGCGCGCGCCTTTCACTTCTTTATATTTTTTTTTTCCGCCTCAGAGCCATGTTGAAAGTCCTCTGCGCAGCCGCAGTCGCCGCCGGCGGCGGCGGCGCGCGCCCGGCCTGAAAGCTTCAACGTGGACTTTCTAGGTGCGCCACCGTCGACTTAGCTTTCGCAAGCAAAAAGTAAAGAAAAAAAAATTGCCCGCCAATCCACCCTGTGAAGGTGGTTGGAAAGCGAAGCTTTCTACGCCACCCTCACGGTGACTGCGGCGCACTTGATATTTCACACACTACAACGTAACTTTAACCACGGCCTTTATTATTATTTACTTCACAACAATGTTCACTACTGCTTTATGATCGGTGTGATATACACTACTAGACTACCCCATAGTGGGGTAGTCTAGAAAATGAACCGAAGCAGTTACTAGGCTGGAAGGGTTTCGAATGACGTCAACCCTCTTTCAAGCAGCTGCATAAGCTTTGCAACAGCTGCAATCTAATCATACGGACCGCGCCGAGCCTGTTTCCGTTGTTTGCCCGCAGCCCTTATCATCCATCATGTTGGCTCATCACTTTGAAGCTTGTTTTTGTGGTTTTTCTTGCGAAAACGAGTGCTTAGTTGTACGCTGAATGCCTGAATTCAAGTAAGCTATACTGCTATACCTGCAATTGTTAGCGGTTCGTCGGGATCGTTTTTTGATTACAACGACGGACACGACAGAACCCTTGGCTGGTAGAGGTACAAAGCTTCGCTTTAAAAGCAAGCGCTTTAGGAGAGGAGGCGGCGGAGGAAAGAGTAGATGGCGGTACTTTTCTTATATAGGGATTTTAATGCGACCAACCTGTTGGATATATAGTCGTACGACTGCCCGATCGGTCGGACGGCCGCAGCCAATGACAGCGCCGCCAGCGTGTACGTCATGGTCACGTGGTAAAGCCGGCGGGGCGGGGCCGGCGAGCAAGCGCGCCGGCGCGATCGTCCCAGTGCTTTTTTTTTACCTGGTCGAGACGCTGGCCTCTTTGCCGCTGACGGCGACACAAAAATCGAGTACACTTTGTTTCTGACACGAAATAACTGTTAGAATGAAGTGAACTCAAAATTGTGCATGTTATAAAACGTTGCGCGAAGTGGTAAATCGTTGACGTGGTATCGGTTCGGAAGCGGTCAGCGCAGACGCCGCAGCAGTCGTCTATGCGAAGCGGCTCGCCTGACTTGGCGTGTTTTCTCATCGCTACCAACGGCGTCGGGAAAACTTATTGTATTGCCACTTATGAGCGACATAAATGTTCAGACGTTGATTGTGTTGACGAATATAGGCGCTTTATAACGAGCTGCGGACGGATCGCAAGGGCTGTCGACCCCGAATCCGACGGCCAACGAGCTAGGCTTATATATATACCGTCTCCCAGCGATCGCAAGCTCACCTGGCTTGCGCGTTCGCTTCCGTCCGCGCTGATGAAATCAAATGTATTGCAATTTAAGCGCGACATAACTGTGTACACGTTGTGCTGACCAACGTAGGAGCTTTATTACGAGCTGCATGCGGTCGTGTCGCAAGCGACACCGGTCTCGGATTCGACGGCCCAGCGAGCTAGGCCTGACAGCTCCTAGCCATCGTTGGCTGTCGACGGGGCCCACACTGCGGACGCGGCTATGCGGAAACACGTCTACGCTGCTCGCACAGACGCGTTTTTATTGTGATCGTTTGTGCGACACTAGAGAACTGTGCAAAGACGTTTATTTTCACTTTGCCAAGTTAAGCAGTATTCGAACGTCCATGCCGGGCCACCGGTTGTGGGCGGAGCTACGCATCGCACGTCGTTCGTACCATGTGTCCCGAATCGTCGTATGCGGCAAGTCGGACTCCGACGCGTCGTACGACGGATCGCACGCAAAATCGCACCGTGTCTCTTATAGAACGAAGTGAGCTCAAAATTGTGCATGCAATAAAACGTTCGAAGTAGTACATCATTGACGTGGTATCGATTCGGAAGTGGTCAGAGCAGACGCCGCAGCAGTCGTCTATGCGAAGCGGCTCGCCTGACTGGAGTGTTTTCTCATCGCTACCAACGACGTCGGGAAAAGTAATTGTATTGCCACTTATGAGTATGAGTGCCACTTATGTATTGCCACTAATTGTATTGCCACATAAATGTTCATACGTTGATTGTGCTGACGAATATGGGGGCTCTATAACGAGCTGCGGACGGATCGCAAGGGCTGTCGACCCCGAATCCGACGGCCAGCGAGCTAGGCCTATATACCGTCTCAGCGATCGCAAGCTCGCCTGGCTTGCTCGTTCGCTTCCGTCCGCGCCGATAAAATCAAATGTATTGCAATTTAAGCGCGACATAACTGTGTACACGTTGTGCTGACCAACGTAGGAGGTTTATTACGAGCTACAAGCGGTTGTGTCGCAAGCGACACCGGTCTCGGATTCGACGGTCCAGCGAGCTAGGCCTGGCAGCTCCTAGCCATCGGCGGCTGTCGACGGAGCCCACACTGCGGACGCAGCCTTGCAGAAAGAAACGCGTCTACGCTGCTCGTACATACGCGTTTTTATTGTGATCGTTCGTGCGAAACTAGAGAACTGTGCAAATACGTTTGTTTTCACTTTGCGAAGTGCCGCAGTATTCCGAGCGTCCATGCAGGGCCGCCGGTTGTGGGCGGAGCTACGCACCGCACATCGTTCGTACCATGTGTCCCGAATCGTCGTATGCGGCAAGTCGGACTCCTACGCGTCGTACGACGGATCGCACGCCAAATCTCACCGTGTGTCTCGCGCTTAATTCTCAGCCCTTCAGGGAGCACGGCGCAGAACGCGCGTTTGTTCTCCGCCGTGCTTTCGCTCCCGTGTGGCACAAAAGAGCGCGTAATCAAAGCGCGCGCCGCGTGTCACGCAAGCCAGCGAAAGAACACGCCGGCCCCACGGCAACTTCAACAGATGGGGAGAGCGCATATGCCTCAAACAGCCGACGCGACAAAGCTCCCTCAAGGGCTGCAGAAGATAGCGCCAACCTTTCCTTTTCCAAATGAACCACTTAGTAGTAGTCTAGAAGTCTAAAACATCGACGAAGTGACGGTAACTGGAGAGAGCACACGCGCGCGCAGGGACACCTTCTCACCCGGCGAGTCGATAGAGATTGCTACAGCGTGAGCGTGCGCCAACGGTATTAGTTATCACCCCACCCCCTCGACGACGCTCCGACGGGGGCGGTCGAAGGCGCGAGAAAAGACTAGAAGGTTCCCAGGCTTTGGCCATGCTACGGATCACGACTCCGGTAGGAAGCTTCGAGAACCCCGACGGAGAGTATGAAACCACCGTGCGAGAATCGGAAAGGAGTTCAGTTCAGACCGCTCCGGTAAAGAGATGTAACGTGAAGACTGACCGTCTGCGAAAGAAGGGGATTCCCCGGCAAGCTAGTCGACGAGTTCATCTAGCGTCTGTATTTCCGGAAGAAGTTCCTTCTTTGAGATTTGCCCCGAGCTACGCCGAGATCGTCTGACGGCAATAAGTCAAATTTCCTAGAATTCTTGGATTCATACCTATGTTGGGCTGGTGACACTGGTTGTAAGCTAGTCCTTGCAGGCGATTTGAATATCGATCTTGCTAGATCGTCACAGGCGCAGCTTGAGCTATGTCATATAATTGAATCCAATGGCTTTGCCAATGTTATCACCACCCCAACTCGCATTGAAAAAAAAAAAAAACAACGCAGCTTTACTCGACGTGTTCATCACTAACTAGAAGCTAAGAATTCTTTATCTGGCGTATTGAGCGTGCCCATTAGTGACCATCTTCCCATATTTATGATGATAAACGAAACAGTGTGTCATCAACAGTTGCAACAAAAACAAGCAGTGGTTATTCAACACATTAATGAGCACACATTGGCTGAATTTCGCAATCAGATATCATTGACTGATTGGTCAGACGTTATTCGTGAGCAGGAACCCGATCATGCCTATAATTCTTTCCACGAAAAACTAACAAGAGTTTACAAGAAATGCTTTCCGTACAAAGAACTGAAGCCTGCGCGCAGAGCTAAGAAACCTTGGGTTACTAAATCTTGCATCAAGGAAATAAAACGTAAAAATAAATTATTCGAACTGTTTTTGAAAAATAAAAATGAAGACACGCTAAAACTTTTCAAAGACCAAAGAAACAAAGTTAACAGTATGCTGCGTCACAAAAAGCGAAAGTATCTAAGCAGCACTTTCAACAATGACGTAATGAATAAATCGGAGTTAGCTTGGTCAAGGCTAAATGAGTTTCTTGGCCGTAACGGTAACTACTTCAGGCCCACTGAGCTTGTGGTAGATGGTGACACTATTCGCAATGCTGATTTAGCGAACGTTTTCAATGATTATTTTGTGTCCTTAACAAAGCAAGCGCACAATCCAGCTTGTACTACATATTTATCGGACAGTACCCCTGAAAGCGCGTTTTTGGCGCCGACAGCAGCCAGCGAAATTGCGCACGCTTTCTCGTCTGTAAAAAACAGCACATGCTGCGACGCATACGATATCCAGATTAAACCCATTAAACACGTGTTGGATCTCATTGCTGATTTATTGGAACATATCTTCAACCTCATTTTTTCAACTGGAATCTTTCCACAAAAACTACAAGTGGCGAAAGTAATAGTGTTGTACAAGGGAGGAGATAAGAATTCACTAAGCAATTACAGGCCTATATCTATATTGCCAGTGATATCGAAAGGTTCAGAAAAACTGGTTCAGAAACGTATGACTTCTTTTTTAGATAAGCACCATATCATCACTTCTTCGCAGTTTGGTTTCACTAAAGGCCGCACAACTGAGCATGCTCTCCTAGAGCAGAAGGAATTCATATTAGATGCTTTTGAACGCGAACTGCACACAATCGGTATCTTTATGGATTACTCAAAGGCTTTCGACACCATAAATCATGTTACACTTTTACAGAAATGCAATCATTACGGCTTCCGAGGTGTCTTTCTAAAATTAATTGAATCTTACTTAAAGTATCGGCAGCAGGTGGTGGTCATCAACAATCACACCTCCAATTTACAAGCAATTTCAGCAGGCGTGCCCCAAGGTAGTATCCTGGGACCCATTTTATTCTGCATATATATAAATGATATTGTAAACATTGACGCCTCTGTAATGTGTGTTATATATGCGGACGACACAACCTTACTTCTCACTGCGCAACACTATAAAGATCTGATCAATGACGCGAACCAGGTATTATTAAAGTTAGCTTCTTGGACATGCATTAATTCTTTAAAATTAAACACTTCGAAAACTAAAGCTGTTTACTTTAGGCCTAGAAATAAACCTTCCCCCTTGCATGCACCGTTAATGCTGGGCACCTCGGAACTTCAGATAGTACCACGTATTAAATGTCTGGGTGTAATTTTCGATGAGCATATGTCATGGAATACACATATTGAAAAACTGTCTTCGAGTGTGTCCAGGATAACCGGAATTTTGTCTAGGGTGCGTTTTCTGCTTCCTAAAAAAGTTAAGCTTCTCACTTATAAATTCTTGTTTTTATCGCACATAAACTACTGCCATCTGGTTTGGGGTACGACAACTTTAACGAACATTCATAAATTGCATGTAATACAGAAAAGGGCAGTTCGCGCCATTGCAGATGTTCCGTATGGAAGTCACACTTCTCCGCTCTTTGATGAAACGAACCTACTAACCCTACCAGATTACTACTACACAAGTCTTATGAAACGCTACCACACAGGGCTAAAAAGTGACAACTTTTTGGGCACACTTGCTCGAATAAACCAGCGGACCCTTTTTTACAACACTCGTCATGTTCACACGTGGTTTCTTCCACGCACGCGCACTAAATATGGCAAAGAAATGCTGCGCTTTCTCTTGCCGTTTTACCTAAATCAAATATCAATATGAAAATCTTGCTAAAAATACTTTTCTGGCTTACATATCGTTTAATATTTGTGTTTTTCGTTTGCATGGTTTCCTTGCTTTTTTATGTGATTATCGAAACAAAGTTGACACATTTTCTTGCCGCTTTATACATCTCGGTTTCACTTGCATTGCTTTTGGTAAGTGTATGTATGTGCATGTGTATGTGTGTGTATGTGTGTATATATATGTATATATATATATGTATGTATATATATACATATGTGCAGTCTGGTTAGAGTCTTAAATTAACGTCATTTTGTTGTCTGATTTCTGTTATATGATTACTAACGATGTCACTCAGGTTTTGGCAAATTCTAAATGCAGTGGCTGTTTGTGTATTTTCGCTTAAAAAGAATTTCACTGAGTTCTTTCTGTTTATGTTCGATGAAATTTGAACTAGATATTTATGTTGTTTTCACTCTGTACATTGCTTTATTGACCTGTACGCGTGCCTATCCCTGCCATTTTGTATGGGGTCGTGGTCCTAGTCAAGCCCGTGAAGAGGCTTTTTGACCCCGGCCCCCAGCATCCCAAATTATGGAATGTTGGAAAGAATAACGTCTCAAAGTTTCAAGACCAACACGGGTGAATACGATTGGACATTTAGTGTTACTATTCATTTTGTAATTTACGTGTTGGACTCTTAGTGCTATCGTGAATTATTTTCTTGTGTTTGTTAATACCCATCTGAATTGTATTGTGTTGTGTCTAGCCTAAGTGTGCACGTGTGTGTGTAACTGCCTTGTGTGAAGAATATATTTTGTTGTGTTTTCACAACTCTGGGCTCTGACTCGGTCTTTGGACAGCAACCGGCGTTCGCTGGCGCACCAGAGGGCCCATTCTTAATTGTACTTGCTTTCGTGGGATTATTTTCGGAAGCTGATAAGTTGGCTTTGGAATTTGGTGCGGTGTCTGCGCCTCGTTCACGGGGTCTGTGACACCGTGAAAGCGCGCGTCCCTCGCGCCCTTTCACTCGCACATACAGCGTCCGGCGCGCGGCGACGATTTCATCGCCGTTGACGTCATACGGAACCTCACGGCAACGGCGACGGCAGAAATCCTCTTTGAGTGTCCATATAATTGCTATCGCAATAATAACCGCATACCGTACAGTGTGAATCACACTTTTCGAGTGATCGAACGACCAGCTGCAGACTGTGCGAGCGTCCGAGGCAGTACTGAATGCCATTGGGGGGCAACCCCTCCCCCTGAGGCCGAGTTAACCCCCCCCCCTTTTTTTTTTGTTTAACCACTTTTCTTTCCTTGCGCCTTTGAGTACTGCAAATAAGATTGCAAGACGCGCAATCGTCTGCACACTCGCAAACTTCCGCAAAAAGCGCATTTTTTGACAATTTTCCGGAAATTAGTGCTGTTTAGATGGTATTGGAAAACTAAGGCAAACTGTCAACCCCTCCCCCCCCCCCCCCCCTCCCTCCCCTGGCAGAGATCCTGGGTGCGCTACTGCTGAATGCTGTGTTATAGATCTGTTTGTTCTATATAACGTATGGCCAAAGTGGTCCAAGCATGCGAGGTCTTATTGCGTTGTTATCATCTTATTGCATCGTTATCCCGTGTTCTGTTTTATTTTGCCGCAAAAGGAGGACATATGAACTCTTTTTATTTCAATCTCGTAAGTTCAGTCATCTACGACGCATTCACCAATCTTACGGAAATTGTCCCCTTACAAATAGCCGTTGAATTCTCGTTATGCGATCCCCTTTGTATATTGTGCCTTACAGGGCAAAAAGGCAATGCCAATGCAAGCACGAATGGTCTGTGTATCATAATTGGTTTTCCAACCGCAGTGCTCGCTGTGTTGCGCAAATTTTAAGCCTTCGGCCTCTTGCAGGAGGCTAACGTAGACATAGTGATTTGAAGCGTACTAGACTAAAAATGTGTGAGAACGATGCAGGTGGCTGATAGAAATGTTTTACAACTATTAGTCGAGTGAAAACTGACACATACAACATAGTTCACAACACATACACACACCGCGTCTGATGATGCGCGTAGCATTTTTGCACATCCAAGAGAAATTTCCAGATACGTAGCTACTGCTGCGCCTAAAGACTACACAGTGGTAGTCCGACGACCTCTCAAGAACTGACATCCCGTAAATTGCACTCAGAACTAAACACCTCCAAATCGTTCTGCGGCGCGCGACCGGCAACACATTCAAGCCGCGCGGGCTCGCACAAGCCAGAGAGGAGGAAAGGCTCGTCGCGCGCTCTTCTTCCTCGCCCCATGAACCCTTCTCGCGGAGCAGTTTGTTCTAGAGAAACGAGATGGCGCTTATGGCGGCGCGCCATACATCTCGGCGACCGCGCACGATTACGAAACCATTACCGCTTCTACCTTGCTTCTGTGCAGCTGAGGAAATGCAACCGAGTTTTCGCTAACGCACTGTGCTCCAATCATGCTGGATTGAATCGTGTGGATTGAAGACGTGTGCAGTAGTTGGCTGCAAAAATAGTGATTGACATGTTAAGGAATGTAATGAATATGTGGGGCCAAGTTCGCGGACCGCTGTTGCAACTGTCCGTACATGTTCCCGGCACTTCGAGATGTACGGCTTTCCTCGCGGATACAGAAATTTGGTCATCCGCCAACCTTGTATCGCTAACCTTCGAAGAAAGGGCTTCATCGCCAGAACGTCGCGGCAAGAGTGAGTACCGCTCGTTAAACAATGATAACGGGAGTAGCGCCGCTTCCTGTCATAGTAGGTTTCGCGCACAGTGTCTACACACATCTACCCCAACCGGCACGGAAACTTACGCCCACTATTTCGCCAACGTGTCCAGAATAAGCGAATGGGCTCACACTTGAATATATGCGCACTATATACGCACAATAAGTGACGGTACTGCACCGACTGCGCACGAATGGTCGAAGCTGAATGTTTCGTGACGGTCCACTAGAGTAAGCGAGTTACTAGCGATAATGCTCATTTGCTACAAGGTATTTCAATGTGCAGATCGAACAGCTACGTTGCAAGCCTTGTGCGCAATAAGGACCAATCTGAGGGAATTGAGCACACCCACGAACGATTAGGCAGAAAATGATCAGATAGTGACCGCACCGAGGAACCTTACTGAGTCAGAAACGTGACAAGCCGCTGCCTCAAAATATTTGCCAAATAAACAACGAAATTTCGTTGTTTATTTGGCAAATATTACTTGGCCAAATAAGAAACGAAGACTAAAACACTATAATCCTGATTCAATTCATGAGCGGAAAGTTTGGATAGCTTCGAATACATATTTAGCCCCGCTTTTAGAGCAAGCACCATATGCGCTGCTCGCGCCGTTTGGACATAGCTTAGTCAGCTCCGAAAGCGCTTTCGCATGTTCGCTGAAACTGCGGCCAAACCTTCGCGTCGTCCTCCCAATCACCGTCTACGATATCTCCCAAAACAGAGGTTTGCTAAGCCGCACCGGCGTCATACACATCCATTGTAAACACGGAGGCAGTTGAGGCAAGCAATGGACGCGTCACCACGTGATCAAACATGGCAGTGCCCACGGGATCGCCGCAAAAAGGGTCAATAGAGAGGTTTACCTTGTCCGGTAATCGGGTAAACGCGGGCGTTGGGGAGTGTTGGCGGAACCATAAAAGTGGATGGATGGATGAGGCTGAACCCTTTAAATCGGGCGGTGGCATACGCCACCTAGCCATGACTATTAACATATTTTGTACTTTGTGGTGGGTGAAATTTCACCCCTGCCTTGATTTTAGCCACCAATCAGATAACCTCCGTTTGGTTATTTCTACCGGCTTAAAGTCTATTTTGCCTTCACTGTCCCTAAATCCCAATGCTTTGAAAAAATCAGCCCCGTTGCTTTGCACTGTAGGGTTAAGCCCTTTACAGAAACGTATGAGGTGTTCAGCCGTTTCCTCTTCTCCACACGCACCGCACACCGTGTCTATACCTTGGTACTTGACTCGGTACATCTTAGTCCACAATACTCCCGTCCTGGCTTCAAACAACAAAGAGCTTCCCCTAGAATTATCATAGATATTTTCTTTGGCAATTTCTTGCTTGAAAGTTCTGTATGTTCTCAGTGCTGATTTCGTCTGCATCCCTGTTTTCCACAGACCCCTCTCTGTTTCTTTAACCTTTTTCTTAACCGCTGTGTCCTGGTTTGCACCCCTCCTGCAGTCCAAATATTTGATTGACAATTTTCTGGTCAGCTTCCTCCATTTTGTGTCAACATTCCTCATGTACAAATAACTGAAAACTCTCCTTGCCCACCGCTTTTCTGCCATTTCTCTCAATTGCTCCTCAAATTCTATCTTGCTGCTGGCTAAGCGGCTTGAGCGGCCTGTATGGTGCTGCCACCTGTATGGTGCTGCCACCTAATATTGCAGTAACCAAGTGTATTCTACTTTGCTGCTGGTGTAAATTTTCGGCAGTGGCATAATCGTGTTGCTGCCGAAAATTTAAACCAGCAGCGAAGTAAAATACACTTGGTTACTGAATTATTAGCTGTTTTTGTCTGTTTATGCTCTGCGCCACAAGGTGGCAGAACCATACAGGTCGCTCAACAAATTGAAATTACTTCCTCAACAAATTGAGGAAGTAATTTCAGAGGATACTAAAACAGAATGGACATATGCAAATTTAACAGGGCTATTTGAGCTAGAGCTTGCTAAGGTACGATTCAGGCCCAAAGGGAACAGAAGAAGTAAACCCAAGAGCTGGTGGTATTAGGAGGTTAAGAAGGCCATAGAGAAACATCAGGAAGCATCCAGGGAACACATATTCAAAGCAGAGGGGTGAACCAGAAGCGGATGTAGACAGAAAATGGAATCACTTCTTAAACTGTAGAAGGGAAGCATCCCATTTGATCAATGAGAAGATTAGAAGAAAGGGGACCCAATGGTTGTCAGAAGTAAACAAAAAGGATAGAAAAGCAGTGAAGAAATTTTGGAAACATCTCAACTCCTTGAGTAATAAGACTAGCCTAGAGCAGAGGTTTACCGATACAGCTCAAGGTGTTCGGCTAGAAGGAGATGAGGCAATAGAACATATAAGAACAATGATGACAGAAAAATTTAAAGAAAGAAACGTAGCATGTGCTCAATCAGGCGAGGATAGACTGGTTAGTGCAGTGGCTCCACTTGAACAAAGCAAGTGGGAAAGAGCAGAGAAGAGGGTTCCTAGTAGCACGTCGACAGGTCCTGATGGCATCCCAATTATGTTAATAAAGACATTGGACCCAAAATCTAAGAAAGCATTAAGAGAGGTAGTGAGCAAAACGATAATGGAAGGTCAAGCCCCGGACGGGTGGAGACTGAGCAGGATGAGCATGTTATATAAGGGAAAGGGAGACAAAGCCGAGAATAACAACTACCGTCCCATAACAGTGACGTCAGTGGTTTACAGGATGGTGATGCAGATTATAAAGGACAGACTACAGGCATGGGTGGAGAGCGAGGAGGTGCTGGGGGAACTACAAAATGGGTTCCAGAAAAAAGAAAGTTAGAAGATAATTTGTTCTCATTGACACAGCATATTGAAATAGCAGAAAAGGAACACAGGCCTCTATGGCTCGCATTTCTGGACATAGGCGCCGACTACGGGGGGGCTCCGGGGCTCGAGCCCCCTCCAGAATTTTCCCAGGGAGGCTTAGCCCCCCGCCCCTAAAATGTCATTACCGGAGTTCTGTTACCCACGTAATTTGAGGATTCTCTTGTGTTGCCTCCACATTTTCACTTTTGTGGTGGCTAAAAGCTTACGGCCACATTGTTGGCGCGGACGTGCACGGCTTTTAATTTATACTTTCGCTTTATTTCGACAAATCCTGACAATACGAGGACAAGCGCATTAGAAGCACCAGCGGCGGCTACCTCATCCGTGTTTCCTCACTTGAATATTTTTTCAAATACTTCCGCTGAAAACACCACGCACAGACACAATATATTTAAATATATACAAAGGACAAAGTTTATTATATTTTTTAAAAAGAAGGAGGTAGCCAACTAAATGGATAGCCTATACCTAGAGAATGAATATGCTGATGTATGTCCACTTCACTTCCAATTACTTTGCGTGCTTTTTTGACCCTGAAAAAAAGCATGCAGACTTCAGTGACCCCTTCAGCACAGTCTTCTATTAACGGCGTGTGGAAAGCATGTGAGTGATATGTGTCTCAATATTGATTCTCTTTCCAATGGAAAGGGAATAAAAGAGAGTGGCTATGGTGTTGGACTGCTAAGCATGAGGTCGCGGGATCAAATCACGGCCATGGCGGCTGCATTTCGATGGGGCGAAATACTAGAACACCCGTATACTTAGATTTAGGTGCACGTTAAAGAACCCCAGGTGGTCTAAATTATTCCAGAGTCCTCCACTACGGCGTGCCTCATAATCAGATCGTGGTTTTGGCACGTAAAATCCCATAATTTGTTCTTTTTATACTTGTGCTTTGGTGCATAAAATGACGTTTTGTTGAGAAAGTGACTGGCACACTGATGTATTTCTCTTCAAAGTTAGAGAATTAATATCTCGACACTGGTGTCAGCCTGAGATTTAGTTCAAAATGGATCCCCACTCCATGGCTAGAATTTGTAAATTGCAACATGGGCGCTAAGGTGGGCCAACATGGGCCATAAGGCATAAGGTCATGGGCCATAAGCTAAAAACATAATTGGTTAATTTTGTTAATTAGTCGATTATGCATTTCAATTTTTTGTGCAAGTAATGCCCGCCTCTTCGAGTAGACGAGCTGATGAACTAGAATTGTGCTATCTGCCACAGGCCACCTTTAAAAATTTTGGACACTGTTTGCTAAAACACCTTGTATATAGAATTCACTCAGTAACCAAAATGATGCCAAGCCAGATTCACTCAAAATCAGAATAAATAGAAGTCTAGAAGTCATGCCCAGCAGGGCTTATACTCGGACTCAAAGTACTAAAAAAATAAAAAAAGAGTGCAGTTTGGCCGGGAAGGCGAAGCAGTATTAGTGATAGCGAAGTAGAAGACAATTACACGAAGGAAGATTCTTACCGTGTAAGGATCGCACCCGTGTAAGGGCTGCACCCACAACTTGACAGCCAATATTAAAAAAAGACATCCAACTGAGAAGCAATCGCGTTCCATGTGCTCATAGAGTTTCTCACTATATATGTGTTATAGTGAGAAACTCTATGCATGTGCTGATTCCGATCGGGCTCAACAGCGTATTGTCGCGCGCAGCGTACTTTCGCGCGTCGCTTCTGGATGTCGAGAGGAGACGATCGCAGAGGTTTATGGCGGATTTGATACTCGTAGTTGGAAAAATTAGGTCAAATGGTCCGGTCCCATGAAAGGCTTGTCAAAATCGCGACAGAAAAGTGTGGCCCTTACACGAGTCTATACGTTAGTTATAGTGGCCATATAAATTGTAGTAAACATTCACATGCAGGCATTCACATTCACATGAAATTCGCAGGCACAAGTTGGAATACGCTAGCGCAAGACAGGGGTAATTGGAGATCGCAGGGAGAGGCCTTCGTCCTGCAGTGGACATAAATATAGGCTGATGATGATGATGATAATGAAACATTCACATAAAATTAAAATAGTAAGCATAGTGGACATAGTAAACACGGACCATGTCAACCTGTACGTACCTCACTGGATGACCTCGAGCACTCGCTTTCATAACGCAAGCATTGTGAAGAACGTCAGCAGCGGAGGCGAACGGTTCGTACAGCCGCGCAAATCACCGCAACTCTGAAAATTTCATTCATCATCATTATCTGCCTATTTTTATGTCCACTGACGTCCTCTGTGAGTGATCTGCGATGGCCTCTGTGTCTTAACTCTGCAACACTAGGGGCGCAGAAAGACAGCCTGGCAAGGAAGACAGCACGCATGAAGTTAGGAGCCATCCCAGGTCGCCCTTTATCATTGCACCTACCAATGATTGAAACAATTAGATATGGCACACGGGCCCCATAGGCATCAGCCGTGCACAGTCATTCACAGCTACGGCAGGGCTAGAGGAGGAGACGCGTGCTCTCCTTCCTATTCGCGTCTGATTACGTGACCTACAACTAACCCGAATATTGAGCGCGTGGGAAATAATGCCACCAAGCCGCCACCCTTTTCGGCTCACTGTTACGTGCTTTTTCCCGCACCCACAGGATATGGGTCGCTCATGTATATGGCTTTTGGATTTAATGCGGAACATCACGGCGACGACAATCGCGACAATTTGCCTTAAGTGTCGATATAATTGCATTCACCATAATTAAAGCTAGAAATAGAAAATTGTGAGGAGAGGGTATATATATATATATATATACAGGGTGTTTCAGCGAACACTTTCACAATTTATTTAAGGTCGCCTGTGGCAGATAGCCCGATTCTAGTTCATGAGCTGGTCTACTCGAAGAGGCGGACATTACATTCACAAGAAATTGAAATTCATAGTCCAATGATTAACAAAAATTCACTAATTAAGTTTTTAACTAATTACCTGATGGCCCATATTGCAATTTACAAATTGTAGCCGTGTAGTTAGCAAGGCGGATGCACTTGGAACGAATTCTCGGGATGACACCAGTTTCGAGATATAAATTCCTGTACTTTGCGGAGAAATGCATTAGCGTTCTAGTTAAGTTTGTGCTTCAATGCAGAAAGCGACGTTTTCTTAAGAACTTAACTGGAACGCCAATGCATTTCTCCGCAAAGTTGGGGAATTAATATCTCGAAACTGGTGTCATCTCGAGAATTCGTTTCAAGTGGATCCGCCTTGCTAACTCCACGGCTACAATTTGTAAATTGCAATATGGGCCATCAGGTAATTTGTTAAAAACTTAATTAGTGAATTTGTATTAATCATTCGATTATGCATTTCAATTTATTGTGCAAGTAATGTCCGCCTCTTCGAGTAGACCCGCTCATGAACTAGAATTGGCCTATCTGCCACAGGCAACCTTTCAGAATTTTTGAAAGTGTTCGCTGAAACACCCTGTATATTGGTAGGTTTCGGAAAGCTGGTGCCCCCCCCCCCCCCCGGGAGAATGCAAACTTTCCGCCTATGTTTCTGGATATCAAGGGAGCCTATGACAGTGTAATCCAAAAGGATTTGTGGGACATACTGGTCACTCTAGATGTGGAAGATGGAGTAAGTAATCTTTTAAAAGATATCTATAAAAGTAACAAGGTGCTTATAAAGTGGGAAAACAAGGTATCTGGTCCTATAGAGATACAGCAGGGGCTTAGGCAGGGGTGCCCTCTGTCACCTCTGTTGTTCATGCTGTATTTACAAGGATTCGAGAAAAAGTTAGAAAGGAGCGGACTTGGCTTCAACCTATCCTTTTTCAAGCAAGAAGAATGGATTAAACAGTGATTACCAGGACTGATCTACGCGGATGACATTGTACTTATGGCTGACAACAAGGAAGACTTGCAAAGATTAATGGACATCTGTGGTAAAGAGGGAGATAGCTTAGGTTTGAAGTTTAGTAAAGAAAAGTAAGAAAATGAAAAAGTTTAGTAAGAAAAATCGGCAGTCATGATTTTTAATGATAATCAGGGCAGCAAGTATAGGATACAGGAGGTTCGCTGGAGGTAGCTGGATAAGTACAAATATCTTGGAGTGTGGATAAACAATGGGGCTGAGTACCTAACGGAACATCAAAAATATGTAACGGCTAAAGGTAGCAGAAATGCAGCTGTGATGAAAAATAGGGCACTGTGGAATTACAATAGGTACGAAGTGGTGAGAGGGATTTGGAAAGGGGCGATGGTCCCTAGTTTGACTTTCGGCAATGCGGTCCTGTGCATGAGATCAGAGCTTCGAGCAAGGTTGGAAGTTAAGCAGCGAGGGGTAGGTAGGCTTGCTTTGGGAGCACACGGAAATACACCAGATCTGGGCCCCCTGTACCCCCTGGGGTACAGGGTGACATGGCATGGACGTCATTTGAGGGCAGGGAAGTTAGCAGCAAGATAGAACTTGAGGAGCGACTGAGAGAAATGGCAGAAAAGCGGTGGGCAAGGAGAGTTTTTGGTTATTTGTACATGAGGAATGTTGACACAAAATGGAGGAAGCTGACCAGAAAATTGTCAGTCAAATATTTGGACTGCAGGAGGGGTGCAAACCAGGAAACAGCGGTTTAGAAAAAGGTTAAAGAAACAGAGAGGGGTCTGTGGAAAACAGGGATGTAGACGAAATCAGCACTGGGAACATACAGAACTTTCAAGCAAGAAATTTCCAAAGAAAATATCTATGATAATTCTAGGGGAAGCTCTTTGTTGTTTGAAGCCAGGACGGGAGTATTGCGGAATAAGATGTACCGAATCAAGTACCATGGTATAGACACATTGTGCGGTGTGTGTGGAGAGGAAGAGGAAATGGCTGAACGCCTCATACTTTTCTGTAAAGGGCTTAACCCTACAGTGCAAAGCAACGGGGCTGATTTTTTCAAAGCATTGGGGTTTAGGGACAGTGAAGGCAAAATAGACTTTAAGCAGGTAGAAATAACCAAACAGAGGTTATCTGATTGGTGGCTAAAATCAAGGCAGGGGTGAAATTTCACCCACCACAAAGTACAAAATATGTTACTAGTCACGGCTAGGTGGCGTATGCCACCGCCCGATTTAAAGGGTTCAGCCTCATCCATCCATCCATGACGTTTACGGGGCTTTAACAGTGGCTAGCCCAGTCCGCCCGCGTTTACCCGATTACCGGACAAGCTAAACCTCTCTACTAATTTTTTTTTTTAATTGCTTACCGAACGAATAGGTGCCTCTTATACACCGGTGCAACTTACATACGTTTATTTTTTCGGAAAAACTGCAGTTTTGAGGGGGGTGCGACTTATAGCCCGGAAAATACGGTAAAAGAATGTGAAGCCTCCATGCTGATGTTTGATAACTGGCAGACAGTCTTCCCTGTTTTGCCATGGAGTCCACAGTTGCCATCCACAGTTGCCATGGAGGGGAAGCACTTTATGGTTAGGCTTACTTAATGTTACTTAGCTATTAAGAATTTAGTGTAGCACTGCTCTTTGTTGTGCGACATTCATAAACATCTTCCTGGAAACACAAGCCAGCTTTACATGCATTCTATTGGCTTGACACATGCAGTCACAATATTCATTGAGTAAAGCCCGCCAAGTTCAACAGTAGCTGCAACTGCATGTTGATGTCAGGTTACAACAAGCAAGTTAAGCAACCAGTGCAGCCCATTTATCTGCACAAAGCAGCTTGATAGGTTCAGTGGCCGAAGCATTGAGTTACCAGTGAGAGTGGTTTTCTGTTGTAAAGCTAACTGGAATTCATACACAAATAACAGCCCACTTGTTTGTAAAGTGAAATTTTGCTCGCCTAATTCCATTCATTTATTTAAGTGAGCACCTACTAGCCCAGCAGCATGTCCTCCCCGTTGATTCAGTGATGACAATGGCACAGGCCTCAGCTGGCAGTAGCGCGCTTAATTTGTTTTATAGGTTATTTGCACATTAAACCATTGCTGCTTGTTTGTCTGTGCCCTCGCCAAATGTGCAGAGAAAAAGGGAGCTGCGACATGGACTTCTTCATCACAGACTTCCACTTGAACATGGGAAAAAAGAATTGTGGAAACACAGTGTTTCTCAATGAATCTCACATTTTCAAATATTATCTACATCTTTTGAATTATAGAAGCTGGGTCCTCATATCAATATTTCAATATACAGAGTGTCCCAGCTATCATGCATCAGGCTTTTTATATAGACAGGCTATTCTACTTGAAGATAACCAAATGCATATTGTTTGGTCGAGTAAAGCATCCACCAGTAATTTTTTTGTTTGATGCCATTAAATTGCAATTAGCTAATTTGTTAATTACTGCTCTGAATGAAATTGTAGAATATTGAAAGAAGCTTAAAACTGGCACATTTTCAGCCAGGTATCTTCTGCCCATTGATTATTTCTGGCTGATAAAGAAAGGCTGTGAAAAATGAAAAATATCACGCGACTAACCGTCCACCCACACCAAAAAGCAGCGCCCTCAAACATGCTCCACAGGAGTTAGTGTGCGCACTCTTTCCATGATGAATCAACCACCAGTTATCGCCACTCTTCCTTATCAACACCAAGAAGCCGCACTATCGTAGGCACTAACTGCTGTGGAGCTTGTTTGGGGGTGCTGCTTTTTGATGCTGGCTGATGGTTAGTCAAGTGATATATTTTATTTTTCACAGGCTTTCTTTATCAGCCGGAAAAAATAAACGGGCAATAAGTACCTGGATGAAAACATGTCAGCTTTAAGTTTCTTTCAATTTCTTCATTGACAGCACAGCATTCAGAGCAGTAATTAAAAAAATAGCTATTTGCAATTAATTATTAAATTGAATGGCATCAACAAAAAATTACTGGTGGGTACACTACCCGACAATGAACAATATGCACTTGGTTATCTTCATGTAGTATGGACAGTCTTTTTTAAAAATTCAATGCATGATAGCTGGGACACCCTGTGTAAGCTTCACTGATAGTCTGATGTCACTGCACAATTGCTACTGCAACTACTACTGCAAAGGCTGTCAGTAACTGTAGTTTTCAGCTGACTGAACAGCAACTATGGCTGCAAACACTTCATTCATCAAATGACTTAATAGATTTATGTCTTCCATCATCAATGCATTTATCCTAAAACAGAGAAATCAATCCTCGGAAGTATTTTCTAGCATGTATGCCAAAATGCAATTAAAATAACCCACAGGGAAAGCATTTGACACGCCTAACAACTGAACTTCACTTGAGACTGCCTTGAAGCTATGTACAGAAGGAAAGGACTAGACATCGTGGTGCTTGCACAACCAATGCACACGTGCCATGTGTGTGGCAGGATCATCAATTTTCTGAAACATGGGCACCTACGCAAACATTTACGAAGCTATCTTAATTATTTTAGTTAAATGTCCAAGATACTGCAAACAGTGACACTTTTGCAGCATAGCTAACATTTAGTAGTTTCATCCGCTCTAACTTGGCAAATGTTAATTGGGACACCCGATATGACAAATATGCATCTACAGAAATGAAGTCATAAGGTCTGATATTGATTACAATAGTCCAAACAACCTGTTTATTTAATAAAGTGCACTTTAATAAAAAGATTAATTGCAGGGTGCAAACAGTTCTACATGAGGTCTGATGACTCCCCAAGCTCCAACAAAACCACTTCATTTCCACCTTCGGCACCTTGGCTGCTGACCACCTGGATTTCTTGCCCAACTGCCTGGATGTACTGCCCTTTGACAAGCTGCATGCCTTTCTGAGAAATAAGCTCCATCGCACGCTCACCAGAAACAATCTGGATCCCATCTTCACCAATTACCTCGATTCCATCTTCATCGACAATATGCATACTTTCTTCTACGACCTCCATTCCATCCTCTCCAACAACATGAATGGCCTCTTCTCCAACGATCATGCTCTCATCCATCATCTCTACAGGTTCAGTGTCACCAGCACCAACCATTTCGAGGTTGTGCTGCTCTTTGACCACAATTGCATTGTGAACAATTCTCAGATGCTTCTTCAGCTCAAAGATAGATACACAGCCCTTGCTGCAAAACGGGCAGTTTGTTTTGAACCTGCGCGTGTGCATGACAACCTGGTGAGTACGACACCCTACGTACGACTGGAAACAGCGATCACAGTGCTTGCACTTGTACTTCTCGTTTGTGTGCTTCCGAAGGTGCTGTGAGAGGGCCAGCTTGGAGCCTAGCTTGCGCTGGCAGTAGCTGCACTGGAGTGACTCGCCCTCAGTGGATGGGTGGTGGAAGGCCATGTGGGCTTGCTGGCTGCTCAAGTATTTGAACCGGATTCCACAAATGTCGCAGCCAAGGGGCCAGTGATCCATGCGCGAGTTGCCAACATGGCGAGGACGCTTGGCATGGTGGTGCTGCTGTTTGTGAAAGGTCAAACCCTGGGGTGCACTAAAGCGTTTGCCACAGTCAGTGCATTCATACGGTGTCTTGCCTGAATGGCGTAGTTGGTGGTTTTCCAGGTAACCCTGTGTCTCAAATAGCTGGCCACAGACTTGACATGTGAAGCCCCAGTTTTCTTGGTGAGCAGACAGGTGCTTCTCAAACCGCTCCTTGATGAAGAAAATACGGGAGCACAGGTGGCACTGCAGCTTCTGGTGCAGGTGACGCCTTGCATGGTGGGCTGTTAACTCAAAGCGGAACACGAAGCCACGATTGCAGATTTCACATGTGAATGGGTAGGTGCCTGTGTGGCTGTATACATGGCGACGGATGGTGCGTTCACTGTATGAAGTGAAACCACATTCTTCACACTGGAAGTTATGGATAAGTCCCAATCCGGCCACTTGCTCTTCTGTAAGTTTTGACCGATGGCTCATAACAAGGTGCTGTTGCAGGTGGCGCTCAAAGTAGAAGCGCTTGGAACAGTGGGTGCAAGCAAAAGGCAGCAGTCGAGCATGCACAGCCTCCTCGTGGCGTTTAAGGAATTGCTTGGCTGTGAAGATCTTGGGACACTGAGTGCAAGGGAAGCGACGACGCTCAACCTGTGTGTTGTGCTTACGGGTGTGAATGTACAAGCTTGCCTTGCCCCGAAATCGAGACGGGCATATTTCGCACGCATAGGGCTTGACATTGGGATCACGGTGGTGTTGCTGTAAGTGACGAACCAAGGCTTTTCGGTGAGTGAGCACCTCACTGCACAGATTACAGTGGTAGTCTTTGAATCCTGGTGAAGCCTGGCTGGGAGTTACTTTTACGACGTGGCTGCTGTTGTGTGCCCCATATTCCTCCTCATTAGAAAACACAAGGGTGCAACGTTTGCAGGCATACACACCTTCAGCGGGGTGTTCATCACTGATATGGTTGCACACTTCTCGGAAACTCATGCCTGTACACTTGTCACAGAGTGTGCAGCGGAACTTCCCTTCATCAGGGCCAGTTTCAGGGTCTTTTTCAACTCCATTAAATGGACTAATGTCAATAGGATACATGTCAAGCTTTTCAGCATGATGCTTAGATACATGCTGTCGGTAGAAGTGGCCGGTTAAATACACCTCAGAACAGAACTCACAGAAGAAGATTTCCTCTTCTGTAGAAGCAGAGTATGAGCGCTTCTCTGGGCAGGAGAGTTCCTCTCTGACTTCCTTAGAATTAACTGCACTTCGAGCTTGTGGCCTGTTCTCCGTTTTCGTTACAAGTTCCTGATGTGCACGCAGTTTCCCCACATGTGGTTTGGCTTTATGGCCAAGGAGCTCCCTCTTAGTAATAAAGCCCTTCTTGCACTCTGCACAACGAAAAGGAAGCCTGCTGCGAGGCAAGTGTGACCACATATGGCGTACCAGGCTGAATTTGCTGGGGAACTTCTTACTGCAATGCTTGCAGTCCTCCAGTAGGCCATGTTCCAATGCTCGATGCTTCTGCAGCTCTGACTTGAAATGAAATGCCACAGGGCACCGATCGCAACGAAATACGCAAACCTCATCACCGTCGGAGGCTGTACTTTCGGCAGCACCATCGCCGACGTCGTCGAAAGGTGAACCTGGTCGTGACCCAACTGACCCATCGCTGTCGCTGTGATCCTCAACACCACCGTTTGCCTCTGCTGTTTTCGGCACAATAGCTTGGAGAGCCGCGGATTTCAATGTCGCAGAGACCGCCGCCACAGACGTTACGACCGCAGGCTCAGCACACGCTGGCCCGTCCCTTGCAGCATTTGTTGTTGCATCCTTAGCGGTATCGTCTGTGCCGTCTACTTCCTCATCATTTTCTTCTTCGTCGTCCAAGTCGATGGTCATGGGGAACTGAGGATCTGGTGACGCTTGTTTCTGCTGCTGTGACGGCTGTGGCAGTGGGGGCTTTTTGAGAAGGCTCACAGTCTTGTTTGGTTTTGGGACCTGTGGCGGTTCAGCGCCTTCCTTAACGAGCGAGATACGGATAAAGCATTGTGGGCTGCCGTCTACGAGTGGAGATGAGACGCGGAACTTCTGGCTCACCATACGGGCAAACTCTTCAGTGAACTTGGTTGTCTTGACAGGCTGTCCTTTCTGGAAGGCACCAAACACGAGGGACACTGAACCGCCCTTGGGCACGCCCTGAGGAAACACGAGCTCTGCCGTGAACGGGTCGATGTCGAAGTTGAGATAGATGAAAGTCCGCTGCTCATTACTCGCCATCGTAACGCGCGCGCGGGAGGCAAGCGCGCCTCGCGCAACTTCGCAGCAGACGGAGAAGCACGAAAGATAGCGACCTTACTTCAAATGTCCTCGCACAAACCGCAGAAAAACGGTCCATTGTCGCATTTGTTTAAGACGCACATTTCTGGGGCAGCGTTTCTGAGCGCGTCAAATCAGCGTAGTCTGCAAGGTGACAGAAACCACAGCAACTTTGAAGAACCACGCGCCGCACGGATTCATCAAACAAAGAAACGCAGTGCAAAATACTGGATATATGAATGCCACTAGAATGTCCCCATCCAGCGCCTCCTCTCATAAACATTCATTTCGCAATATTATTGCATCAACCATTGTGCTTATTTCTCTTGGCGTTTTTAAGTACTGGATTGGATTGACTTCAACTACATTTGTTCAATAAAAGCGCAATCAAATTTTGCTTATGTTGTTTATAAGTATTAGCCTCTTTGAAACAACTGCATTTTTAAGTGCTTTAAAGCGCAAAATTGTTTATTAGGAGCTCTGGATAGTACTGAAGGAATCCTTGATGGAGGTGTGGCCAAGGTGTGGCCTGTTGTGCCGATAGTCAAGCAATCGACACTGCATCACGATCGAGCGTACTAGCGCAAGTTGTAGGAGAGTGGGACATGCCGTCGTAACTGTGGAGTGTTGTGAAAGTGATTTATGAAGTTGTCGGAGCCACAGGGGATTTGGACAAGAAGCGCCTTCAGTACACATGTTCCAAGAATGACCATGTGGAAGCTAGTTCTGTACCTGTTTTACACAGTAGCGCTAATTTTATTGGCAGTGCAGCCGTGCCAGTCACAGGTTAGTTGGTGCCCGTAACTAGTTTTCTGTTTCACCACTTTTCGACTGCTGCTGTTTCTCTGCTTTTACTAGCACGCCAGCGAGTCCGTTGATGCAAAGATCTCCGAGTTCTTCAGATCTGGCCACACTAACAACTGGGCTGTTCTCGTGTGCACATCGAGATTTTGGTTCAACTACCGGCACGTCGCGAACGTGCTTTCCATCTACCGAAGTGTGAAGCGTTTCGGCATTCCCGACAGGTAGGACATTTCAAGTGTTCGTGAGAAAATTTGAAAGCGACGGTTACGCCACTTATTAATTACTCTGTGATTTCACCACTCATTTAGCCAGATAATTTTGATGATCGCCGATGACATGCCTTGCAACCTTCGCAATCCGAAACCGGCCACCGTGTTCAATAATGCTCACCACCACATCAACGTGTACGGCGACAATGTGGAAGTCGATTACAGAGGGTATGAGGTAAGGGTGTCCCCTCCTCCCATCCTTCATGGCCTTTGTGGCTACCTCAAGTTTTATGCACATAGCACTGTGGGTAACCCTGCAGGATAGAACACACGGCGCGGTAAGGCTTTGACTGGTGTTGCAGAAGTCGCGGGGTACCGCAAAACTTAGCGTCAGAAGTTGGTGGGTGGCTGGGCGTGATTGTTTCTTCAATGATTATTTTTATTCTTATTTTTTTTTACTCATTGTATCAACGTGTCATTATTTCGTATTATCGGCGGCGCCTCCAGGACACTAAAGGCGGTAACGGGGACACCAAAGCTATAGAACCTGGGTTGGTCCATGGGTTGGGAGCTCGCCAAGGTCTGTGCGTGCCAGAGGTGTATACGATTCTATGCGAACACCCCCTGGCACGCTCCAGCCTTGGCGGTCCCAACCAACAGGCCATACTGCTTCCAGCTTTAAACCACCCGCTGCACTTTGGGTGCCCTGGTGAACCTGCGCCACCTGCTTTATTATAATCTCAGGTGCTCTCCTGAGGCCTCCGTTTGCCGTATGTGCCCTCCTCAAGCAGTACTCGTAAAAAATTCAATCTATCGCTTCGCTATGAAAAAAAGCACGCTGTGACTCCTGCAACACCAGTCAGAACCTTGCCCACGGCGCTACCTACCCTACAAGTAGCAATTTATTGCACGTTATAGATATGTGCCCACAACTGCAAAAAAGTTTAGGTGCATGAGATTCGAGAAAAAGCAGAATTTATTCACAGCCAATGCATCCACCCTCAATTCGAAAGGTGCAATGGACACTTCCTTGAACGGCCACCACATTGTTCACCACCTTAACTTCACACTGTATGGCAAGATCACAAGAAAATTTAACTTTAATTTTTTTGCATATACCTTTGCAGAACCCTTGTGGTCGGTTGTGCATAACATTTATATAGCACAGTACAACACGAACAAAAAACGGGCCTCTGGGAAGAAACATTCATTTCTATCTTTTTTTGACAGACAGATGAGCTGCTCATGTAGCATTGCATCTGCTAGTCAAGTGGTGAGTATTCCTAGCTAGCAATTGTGCATTGACAAACAAAGGCTTACAACTGCAGCTCAAGCAATCCGCTGCACAATGCCGATTTGTTAAAATTCTTATGATGTTCCGATAGCCATTCTTAATGAAGTATTCTTTCCTGCATGATAAAAGAGAAACCACTTCTTCTATGCATTGTGCAAAAAGTTTATGGTGTTTTTATGATGTGCATGTGGCTTCTGCATAACACCATTTATTTTCATGCACAGACTAGACAGTTCTAAAGGACGAGAGGACATGCTATCAATTCCAGCTCATTTGTCAATTAAAAAAAAAAAGTGATTCTTTGGTAAAGGTATGGAACAACAACCACATTTTTGTCTCTTTGCTTGGTACACAGACTCATGACATCTTTTTTTTTTTTTTTCATGCTGCCCACTGCACCCACCACCTTAAATGCAGGAGGCAGCCAATAACCATAAACTGTGCACCTTAATTCTCAAAGCTTCTGTGCACAAGCTGTAGTACAGTTGAACCTGGATATATTGATGCTGAAGGGGATCACAAAAAAGTTTGATATATAGGTAATTCGATATATGAAATAAGGTGCCCTGTGGCAAACCACGGCTTACCGATTGGTGCGTTCAAGGGCCGCTAAGTTACTGCACACAGCTTGGAAGAAAAAAAAAAAAATGGCAAGCACACTTTATTAAGTGTGAAAAATTGCTTATGCTGGCTTGCTTCTTCTGAAAAATGAAGTTGAAGTTGCTTGTTCGATCTTGTCAAGACTATCAAGGTGCGAAAGCCTTCCATATCAACTCAAACCGCACGACGACGTCACGAAAACCGGAAAGAAGGAATGTTGAAGTTCGAAGTAGCACGTGGGCTAGCCGAACAGCTTGACGGGGCTGAACTGACTGCACACAAGAAGCAAAAAGTGCAAAAGAAAAAAAGTTAGTGACGTTTCACTTGAATGCAGGTGACGCACAAGCATGTGGGTCGCTGCGGCGCATCACCTTGTTTCTCTTTCCCCCCTTCGCTCAACGCCACCTAGACTTTCCTCTAGGTGGTGGCGCTTTGCCACGCACTCAGTGCGCTCTTATGTACTATCCTTGGCGCGCGATTCTCTTCTCCACCTCCAGGCGCCAGGAGATCTAAAAGTGCCCAGAGTAGTGCACTTTGAAGTTTTCGGCGTGCCGCTGCGTTCAGTATATCGAATGTGCTGCTGAATGGGCGTTCTATATCCACATGCACAGGCCCTACACATTTGCATGGGATTTTCAAGGGGACTTTATAGCTGTTCGATGTACACAATAATTCGATATATCCGGGTTTGACTGTAGTGATTTGTCTATGCAGTTTTAAAAATGCATGGGAATGATGCTTCACTTCACTAGTTTACAATTAGCTGACTGGGCTTTGTTCCTTCGGGCTTCTAGCATCAACATACATCTGTTTGAAAAATGAGGCTTGAGGTCTAAAATCCCCATGGTTCCATTAATAGGCAGTTCATATGTCAGGATATGAGAATGCATGATTGCCAGTCAGCTGTAGTGTGTGTGCAGGAGTACATTTATCTAGGTCAATTGCTCACAGGGGACCCTGACCATGAAAAGGAAATTTATAGAAGGATAAAGATGGGTTGGAGCACATACTACAGGCATTACCAAATCCCGACTCGAAGCTTACCACTGTCGTTAAAAAAGAAAAGTGTACAATCATTGCGTTCTACTGGTGCTAACATATGGGGCAGAAACTTAAGGTTAACAAAGAAGCTCGATATGAAGTTAAGGGCCGTACAAAGAGCGATGGAATTAAAAATGTTAGGCGTAATATTAAGAGACAGGAAGAGAGCGATGTGGATTGGAGAGCAAACGGGGTTGGTCGGTATTCTAGTTGACATTAAGAGATAAAAAATGGAGCTGGGCAGGCTATGTAATGCGTAGCACTGATAATCGGTAGGCCAATAGAGTTGCAGAATGGTTGCCAAGGGAAGGGAAACGCAGTCGAGGACGGCAGAAGATTAGGTGGGATGATGAAATGAAGAAATTTGTACGCGCAAGACAGGGATAATTGAAAATCACTGGGAGGGGCCTTTGGTGCTGCAGTCAACATAAAGAGGGGCTGATGATGATGTAAGAATAAGAGTCCACAGGCAATTACACAATCCTGAAGAGACATGGCAGAAGCTTGGCATATATTGAGTGTAGTAAAACATAATAATTGCCAACATATCTAACATGATGGCCATGCCTTATTTTACTCGAGTGCACAGAATTCTATCAATTGTACATGATGCAATACCAACTAGCCTATAAATCCTGCCTTTTAAACATTATATTCCGACTTGGATATGATAACTGTGAACGTGAAACCTCTGAACAGTTAAGAAGCAACTTACCAACAAGGTGGAATGAGATATAGCATGGCAATGTACAACACTAACAAGTAGTTCATAGGGAAAGGCACTGCATTGCACCTCGCTTGCATTCCTTACTATCTTTTTTTTCCCTGTCTTTTTGTGTTATGCACAGCTATGGTTTCAAAGTTCTCAGTATCAGTTTTCCTGAGTGTCACCACTGTCAAAAAAGAAAAATCTGGACACTGTCATCACCAGTCAGCCTGTGCACATTCCTTTCTTCTCTGCCTTGCAGGTCACAGTGGAGAACTTCATCCGTATCCTGACAGGGCGCCTGCCTGCCAACACTCCACGCTCGAAGCGACTTTTAACGGATGAGTACAGCAACATTCTCATTTACATGACAGGTATGTAAAGACTGCTGCTGCAGCTAATGAATAAGGAGAAGCATTTATAAATGGTATTTCATGTGTGACAACAAGGCTTTAACTGGAGCATTACTCTATGTACTGTTTTATAGAATGAGTCAAGTGCCTATCACATTGCTTCATTTCTTGCTATCCTCATCTCTGTTCGCACTGTGTTTCTCAAGATTTATTGACTGTTTTGGTGAATAATGACACAGCAGGACAGACAAGTTGATGAATTGAGTCTAATTTTCTTCATTTCGATGTATGTTTTGGAGCACCCAAGTCCAGAAGATAACCCAAAAGCATACAGCGCTGCATCTCTTATGACTGGCATTTCACAGTGAGGAAACTGAATTTTTAATGGGGATAGAGATTGACATATTCATGAACGTGGTCCCTCCCTACAGACAGATGGACATCCCGTCTGTCTGCAGGGAGGGATCTTTTCTAATAAGCAGACAGATGTCCCGTCTGCCTGCGTATCATCAGAAATGCTGCTGGGAAAAGAAATCCTTCTGTTCTAGAGTGATTCGAATTTGCGACATTCTGTTTGTGAACTGGATGCTCTACCCAGTGCACCGAGGCAATTTTATTGGAGTGGAGGAATAATGGGGAGCGTGTTATAGAGCTTGACATTCGTGCAGCGAGGCAATTAGGTGTGCCACTTTACACATGCTTCGTTCAGATGACTTGAGTATGGCATATAAAGTGTTGGAACTTCATGTGTAGCATTGAAAATGAAGACTGCTATTGTAATGAATAATAAACATGAACTCTTGTTGGAGGGAATGTCAGAGAATGAGCAGCTTCTATATATCGTAATATGGCATTTATTATATGAAACGTGGTTTCCTGTTGGCTACCACCATGACATTTCATTTGCTGTGAAAAGGGAACAGTGTCATATTTTTATTGTTGTTTTGTCTCATTGTTAGCCTAATTTTGTGACAAGTTCTCCCTAATCTTTTCTTTATTTTGTTGCAGATCTACTACTTCTAAATTATCACAATTAAATCTACATAGCAACATTGTGATGTTGCAACTCATTTACTAATTTGCAAGCTCACATTAATTCAACTAATGGCAGCACCGGTCATTGTTCAAATGAAGACGATGTTATGAACCGTGCGTGCTAGCATTTGGCTGTGGCATATGGTTTTATTTTCATCTCATAAAATGCACAAGCTTGCACATAGGCTGTAATTAATAAATTGGATTGGCAAGTGGCCTTGTGGGAAAGCTAGCTTTGCAGTTAAGAAAAAAGGTTTATTGCTTGTTGTGCACTGACTATTCATAGGGAATTTTATGCTTAGATTTTCATCACCTTTGCGAAGTTCGTTAACATATTGCGACTCTGGGATTCTGCAATGGGGAGCTGGACTAGCATTGATTGCCTTCCCTGGTGGAAGGGGAGGGATGCATACATCCACATTGATGCTTACACAGAGTATGGAAGCAAGTCGAGCTCCAGTATGCTTGTTCCGTGCTTTAACCATTCCTTACTTTGATACTTCAGGTCATGGTGGGGATGGATTCCTCAAGTTCCAAGATTCTGAAGAAGTCACCAATGTTGAGCTGGCTGATGCATTTGAGCAGATGTGGCAGAAACGGAGGTAGGTTATTATTGCATGAGTATGAGCATTAAAGTTTTCAACTTGTAAACTTGCTGCTGAAAATAGAAATATCCGCAGTAGTGTTATAAGGAAGTTTCACAAGATGACATGAGTGCCGTAGTTGTATGCAATTCATAGCTTCCACAGCGGCATTCGAGATAGCTAAATATGAGTAGACTAGATTAACCAGCTGCATTGCACTGTTCTAATAGTACACTTGCATGGTGGCCATGATATCTGCATACTTGCATATTTCACACGTTGCGTGCTTGCAGGTGTGAAGTTGGTTAGCAATAGACAGTTTTAGTTTAGCGTAATAGCGGGCTTAGTGTAATAGCGAAATTAAAATGCACATCCACTCATAGAGTTTAGCGTACGTACGCTATTCCTCAGATTTAACATTATCGTCTTTGCGTTGTTTACATAGTTTAGGTAAAACATGGCGGTGGTTCGAACCGCCTGCTTCGAACTGAATTAGATGTTGCTTTTCTAGAATATACTTCGTTCGTAGCAAATGACTGTGTAAATGGCTTTCGCTTAGTCTCGGGCCGGTTCGATGACAGAGTATTATGAATAACTTTGCGGAATTTTTGAAATTGCTTCTCATTTCATATGCATTGAGGCCTAACGAGAGAAATGATTTTATTGGCATTCCCATTGAAATGGGGCGGGGACAAATAGTAACCTTAGCCTGCTTGAGTTAATCATATATGCTATACATGCTTCTCAGTTTAACATTTTAAAGAAGATAGTCTTTCTTGGGCTACCTAAACTCGAAAAACTTTGTCTGTCTGTCTGTCTGTCTGTCTGTCTGTCTGTCTGTCTGTCTGTCTGTCTGTCTGTTTGTCACTCGATTTAACCGCCCGGCCATAACCGATTCAACTGCTTGGCCAAAGCCAACCAAGCTACTAGCACTGGTGGCACGGGGTCATACACGTCAACATTATACAGCGCAAAGGAAATCTCAGGCCTATTTGAGGCAAAATATATGTATGTAACCATGATCCGCAGCGTTCATTTAATTAAGAGTACACATTGGACTGGTTTTTACGTTAGTAAATCAGTGATTCCACTCCTGCGCCAAATGGGATTTACTGCGCCATCCTGATAAAATCGACGAAAATTGATCCTAACTGCGCCAAACCGTCTCAGATTTAACGGTATCTATCGCCGACAATTGCACCACCTGGAAATTAAAACGTGCAACGTGGTGATAAGCAAGCCTTAGTTGCAACCTTGGTTGCAAACAGGAGACGAAACAGCACTAGCGCGTGCATCCCGATTAAGCCACGGCGCCGACACGCCGTCTGCCTTGCAAGGTGGCTCGACGGCAAAGTTCGGTTTCTGCTGAGGCTCGTGGCTTCAAGGTCAATTGGCGATTCATCGGCAGATGTTATCTACTCCGGAAACAGAGATAGTACAGTAGAACCCCGCTGATACATTTTTCACGGGACCATACAAAAAAAAAAAGAAAAAAAAACGTAAGACCCGGGAAACGCAAGAGCTGAGAAACAGGAAAAATTGAGAAATGATAGTAGTGTTCAACTGCACACAATATTATTTTAATTCTTATGTGTGAAAAAATGTCGTAGTTTCGCCCGAAAGCTGAAGCATCGATTGCGATTGCAAATTAGTAGACAGCTATACAAAGCAAGTATATACTGCATACCGTGCGCCGCTGTGCAGTATGCAGTTGACGCCAGAGTACAACCAGGTACAACGCCGCCCGCTATCCCTCCCTCCCCCTCGCTACCTCGCCGGTGCCCTGAGCGTGAGGGAGGAAGGCGTGCTTCCTCCCCGCTTTTATTGCGATAGCAATTATATGGACACTTCAACCGGATTTCTGCCGTGCGAAAGCGCGCGCCCCCCTATCACGGAGGGCAAACGCACGGCGGAAAGCAAACGCGACCGTCGCGCGAAAGGCCGTGGGGGTATGGGAGGGAGGGAGGCGGAGCGTCGCTGTGCTCCGGCACCAAAGGCGTATCTTGCCACTCAATCTCCCACGCGAAAGGAAAAAAACGGGAAGAGGGGGGCAGCTTCTCCTCTGCCTACAACTTCTCCGCTGCCCTTTGCCCGGCGGTGCCGGTCGCCCGCACCGTCTCTTATCTCCACACGGCTCTGACCTTTGTATGCGCTGTGCATTCGCCGCTCAGTTTCTGTTGAAGTGATAGACCACGCGAAACTGCGCTTGCTGCCAGCGTTTTGACAGTCGTTGGCTGCGGTCATTCAGTGTGATCTATTCATGTTTGTTTGTGCGCGCTGACACCACGACTGTTAATTCAGTTAGTAAGCCAATGTGTCCAAGTTTATGCAGCTGATAAAACTACTATCCCTACTCCGAATAGCTCTCTATTAATTTGCTATCGCAATCGATGCTTCGCCTTTCGGGCGAAACTGGGACATTTTTTTCTGTCTTGGATGCGCGAGATTTAGCCGCGGTCATTGGCTCCCCTAGCATGCTTTCACTCGCACATACAGCATACGGCACGCGGCGACGGCGTTATCGCCCTTGGACTTTATACGGAACATCTATGTGCCATAACCAATACGGATCTCAAAGGCCATGCTTTTGCTGGTGTAAACCGAAAATACACCATAGTGTCGCCCCCGGCACTTTGGGCGGCCGATCGTATCGTCAAGCCACCAAGCCAAGCGACATGAAAAGTCAAAATGGCTGCTTGGGCTGGTGCGGGGTGGCAGTTCGCAATGCATGTTGCGGGAACAGTCCCACAGTTGTGACGCAAGAGCGTGGTTAGCAATGCATTGGGTCCTATGGGAGCTATGCAGCGACCGGCCGAACGGGACGTAACAGCCGGGAAAACGCAGCACCCGCGAACGTAACTGCGGGGTTCTACTATAGCTTGTTCGAAGCACAGCATGAGATGTATTATAATAACTGCATGCCGCCAATGTGTCCATCATTTCTGTTTCTGGATATTGGGGGCTTGGACTTACGGAGTCGCCATCTGTCAGAATCGCCTCGCTTGCGTAGTATGAAGGATAATGCGGCGCACTCCTCGTAAGTTTGGCTGTCGGCGCGCAATAAAAAAAACCACGCGGGAGCCCTCCTGGCCATTCCTGAAAGTACTCTCCAAACGAGGGACGTTTCTTACTTTCAAAATAATAATCGTGGGCAAACACAAAGCGCACAATAGTTTACAGGCGCTATCTCTTTACTGAATACGTACAGGGAACGCCCATTGCGCGCGGTCGCCGTGATGGAGTCCGCCGAACCAGTTTCTTGCGTGAAAGGTTGGCACTCGCTGAGAGTAGACTATGTGAAATATGACCTTATAGTGTGCTGGCTGTATAACCAAATGGGGCATAACAGAATGAAGCCTCAATGCAGTGATCGCACTGGTTCACAGCGACTGACTGCGCTTCTGCATGCATGTCCGCGCACAATGTTTCACTTTCGTTGCCGAGCGCGTTTTCGCACCGTGCCGTGAGCTTTAGACCGCAGCATACGAACATTTGACAGTTCACACGCAATCATTGTGGCGGGGACGCTATCAGAGCTGTTCCAAAATAATTTTGTTATAGGGACTTCAACGACATACAGCGACTCGAGATGTGCCATCGCAACCATGCAATTTTGTTTTTCTTTTATTCTAAATTCTTGGACAATTTCTTAAGTTGCGTCTCACTGTATGTTTATCGTTCTTCTCAGCAAGAAATTTCTCACTGCTTCTTTTTGTTAATCCAGTACATTCATTGTTTGGTGCTAACACAAACATGAGCATATGCCATGCCTTTTTATATTGTGCTTCTTACTGTTCCCTTTCCTTTCTGGTGAACTTGGCAGTATCTAGCATCAACAAGTTCATAGACCAAATCTTCATGACATTAACCGGGCAGCGCGCGCGGACGAGCTTCTCAGTATGCGCTTTCTGCTACTCACCGAACATCACAGCCCTAACGCCGTAGCAGAAATCTCCCTCGCGGAAGTGCTTTCTACACACCCGAGTTGTAGCTGATGGCTGCTTGCCGGTTTTAAGTTTCGCAATCCAAGGTACACGCAGCTTCTTGGCCTGCGGGTACGTGTGAAGGCTGACATAGGGCTCCGTTGCATACATACGGCGCTGCGACACCGAGCAGTAGCCTACCATTTTGGACGCCTTCAAAGGCAGCCACTACCTGTTATAGTGCTTTCAAGTGTTGTCAAGCAGACACCCGAGGCGGGAAAACATCCCCACTTAATCAGAAGCGGTACGTAGCGCAGGTGGGACTACACTTTCGTTTTCCGCTCGCTTCGGCACTACCGCAGCAGACGACGCGGCCGCTGTGTCCACGTGATCCCTCATACCACGCCGACGATGGCGCCAGCTTTTCGAGTAGTGGAGCTCGCCCCCAATACTGAATGACATCTGGGAAAACTAGCAATATATGAAACAATATCAATTTGTGTGTGTGTGTGTCGCATGCACAGAAGACCATTTTTTTTCTCCCCAAGATCTGCAATGGATGGAAATGTTTACCAAGCTTCTCGTAAGAACGTACAAATTATTCAGGTCTTTGAATGTGAATTGCAACTCGCTTTCTTTAAGTACTTCAGGATGTGAAACATCAGCTGCTCCCAAATGCCAAATTGCCTGCTCCAAAGTGCTCCAGAATGAAATTTCTGATGCTTCAAAAATTGCTCCAAATCAGAAGTCCGCAGTAGCATCACTGGTAAATAAAAAATCAACGTGTTAAAAACAAGCAGACTGAAGCCGCGGCTCTGTAGTCGGCTTTAAGCCAACAGTAATAAAAGGTCCCAACAGATGTAGCGAGAACAGGGCGAATGCGGGAAATTTGAATTGAATTCAGCAAAACCTCCATTGCATCCATCATGGGAGGAGTGAGAGGGGGGAAGAGCGTGAGGGATGGGAGGGGGGAGAAGAGAGGGTGTTACGTATCAGGGGCAGCAGAAGACTATCGTCTTTCGACGTCATTTGCAGTGAAGCAAGCAGATATGTGGCCAATTTTTTTGTATACATTTCCTTAATCCTTTTTCTTCTTCCTCAAGACTTCTATATCTACCTTGTACCGCTACATATGACTGTAACAGATCCAGTCATATCAATCTCTTCCCTGCTTTTTTTCCACCAATACTCTAAACCAGGGGTTCTCAAGCATGTTCGTTCCAGGGAACCCTGCTAAGCTCCATGAAGCGCCAAGGAACCCCCCCCCCCCATTTAACCGAATTAAAATGTCCTAATTAACCGAATGTCGAATTACCCAAGGTATCAAGAAAACAATAAATGAATGCTTACTACGTCAACAGGCTTTTATTTACTGAATGAATTAGCAAATCTTGTTTCTATTTTGCACAAGAGCAGTGCGGCACCCGCCGCGGTGGCTCAGTTAGCAAAGGCGTTTCGTGGCTGAGCACCAGGTCACGGGATCGAATCCCGGCCGCGGCGGCCGCATTTCGATGGAGGCGAAATGCAAAAACTTTTGCCCGTGTACGTGCTTGCGTTGTAGTGCATGTTAAAGAACCGCAGGTGGTCAAAATTAATCCGGAGCCCTCCACTACGGCGTACCTCACAGTCAGAACTGGTTTTGGCACGTAAAACCCTAGAAAGAAGAAGAGCAGTGCGGAAGCTGAGGTTCTCGTCATCTCATGACTTATTTGAGCCAGCAGCGGCGAAGGCCTCGCGACATCCTTCGCAGCGCGGCCGCGGCGCGCGTCTTCATCTGAGACACGCTTTTCACTACCGCGCGCACATCCTGATTATTTTTTCGCTAGTGAGCTGGTCGCCAACAAATTGCCCACCCATCGCGATGTAGCCGGTGCTCTTCGACAGCTTTGCACTGAGTCAAAGCGAAACTACTGCTCACCGCAACCGCTGCGGAGAAAACCGCGGCCGTTATCGACGAGATCATGGTCGGCGACCTTGCGGTTCAGAAGGCAGGCGGCCGACGCCATGGCCGACGCACTCACCAAGTCAAAACGAAACTACCGTTTGCTGCAACAGGTGCGCACGAAACCGCGGTCGCTATCGACGCGATCATGGATGGCGATTACGCAGCTGCGAAAGGCACACAGCCGACGCGCGCACCGTCAAAACGAAACTATTTCCCGCAACCACTGCTGCGGACGAAACTGTGCTGGTTATCGACGCGATTATAGATCGCGATTACGCACTTATGAAGGCAGGCGGCTAGCCGCCAACGCGGTGTTACGCGCGGCGATTAACGCAAGAATAAAGGCTTTGAGGACACAATTAGGCACGAAGAGTTCCGGCGTTGCTGTCATTCACGTATAGCGTCCGATTGCCGCTGAGGACCATAACAATGAGGACTGCATCGCTTCGTTTTTGGACGCTAGCGCCGTTTTAGCTCTTTTGCGGCGCGCACTTGTGGTGCTCCGCGCATGTTTTTTTATTGCTCCGAAGTATAACATCAGTGCGCACGTACGCTATCGGCATCTACCCTATCTACAAACGGGAGAAATGCGCACGGTGGTAAGTTAGAGCCTCCGAGATTCAAGTGTGAAAGCTTAGGCACGCTGCCCATGGCTGCCCGTTTTCGGAGATTGGGTGGCTACAAGCTGCTTGCGGATTTATTGCACAGTTCGCGCGTTGCCGTTACGCACTGTGATGTGCTTTTTGACACTCGGGCATAGGTAATTAAGGTTCTGTGGATCAAGCGCACCTCGTGTTCGCCGTTTTCGCCACTTGGCGAGCGCGGGACCACGGAAAATTTATCAGTGGCTCGCGGAACCCCGAGCAGGGGCCTGCGGAACCCCCGGGTTCCGCGGAACCCACTTTGAGAACCCATGCTCTAAACCTCTCTTGCGTATCGCAACTGCTGACTAGTTGATGCTTCCATCCAATTTAAATCCAAGTGCTTCTAGAAGGTGTGCATTACCTGTGGGTCTCACTGGGTGAATCCCTTCGCATTCCATTAGGATATGCTGAGTGTTCTCCAGAATTTCGCTGCAGCATACAACAAGCCTCATCTTGTTGCCAATATTTGTTCCGTTATGTTTTTGTCCTTGGTCAACCAGCTCAAGCCTCAAATAGCAAGGCACTGCCATTTGTGCTATTGTACCGATTTTCTCATTCTTGTGATTCTGCATGGTCTTTTTTGTTTCCAGTCTTTGCATCCCGTTCGCTGTCTCTGTTTCTCTCACTTTCTTTCTGATGACACCTGGGGCACGATCTTGTACGCGTTCCAAAATGGAATGGAGGCGTTCCGATCCATCGAGTCGCACACGATTGGTCAATTTGAACGTCGCAGTTGAAATTGACCAATCGTGTGCGGCTCGATGGAACGGAATGCCTCCGTTCCATTTTGGAACGCGTACAAGATCGCGCCCCTGGTTGTCTATTTGCACTTTCAATTACCCCGTACTTGGTTGCCAACTTCCTTGACCTCTTCCTCCATTATGTGTCCACGCTTTTCAGTTTGATACTTTTGCACTTTAGCCGCCCATCTATTTTCATCCCTGTTCCTGAGACTTTCTTCAAAACTAATCTTGCTCTGCGCTTCTCTGAGTTAAAAGATGTCCAACCCATGCCACTCTGCACTGCCTCATTCATGATTTTAAAGTGGGCTCCCAAAGCAAACTTGTCTACCGATCTTTGGTTAACTTCCAACCCCGACAAGATTTCATGGTGCCACAGGAGCGGCAGAGCAGACTATCGCCAACAAGACGAAAGAGACGACGTAGCGGGGCTAGCCTAACGTTCCGCCATACTGGTTGTATCGGCCATATCTTGTGCAGAGTAAACATGATCCTATTTAACCTCAACGGTTAACCTCCTATTTAACCTCAACCTCAACAACGACAACAACAATACCAACGGCCGAAGACACACCGGCATTCCGCCCAACCACAACGAGCGCGCCCATCTCGTCGCGAGGCAGCTTACCCGCCGCGACGCGATCCCCCAGAGGGCAGCCGCCGCCGTTGTTGTGCGGGGCCCCAACGGAGGAGTTACCAACACAACCCAAATCGCGGCGGATGGAGCTGGGGGCCACGGGGACGCCAACCGCGACATCACGGAGTTTCCGGCCTCGTACCGAGAGGTTCTTGGTCACTACAAGAAAGAACGCAAGAAATATCCACAACCCCACGGGCGGCTGGACAGGTCCCAGGCAGTCGACCTGAGGCGGTTGCAGACAGGCACTTTCACCAACCCCTACCACCTGCACCGCCTGTGGCCCGCGCGGCACCCATCGCCCGGCTGCCCCTGGTGCGAGCACGAACGGGCTGATATGGCCCATATGCTTTAAAAATGTCAACGCCATGAGCAAGAAGCACCAAGAGGAAGGCAGAAGACAACATCAGGACCCTCTGAAGGTGGGCGCCTCACAGAGAGATGGCAAGCCGCCCTCCTCAGCGAGGCACCCGAAGACCAGGAGTGGGCCGTCCAGCGGGCCAGGGCTATTGCCGAGGATCTCGAGAGATTTTTCTCCGGCGATGGACCCCTGGCAGCCTAGCCCCGGGCACCAACAGCCATATCTGTTGGACATATAAAGTTTATTCCTATCCTATCCTATTTAACCTCATATCCCTGCCCGTTTCTTTTTGGTGGAGGTGCTGGGTATTGCACAAGACGGAAATCCGCAGTGGGAAATCCGCAGTGGGCCGCGGATTTCCGTCGTTGGAAATTCAGGGCGCGGGCTCCTTTCCCAAGCGTATCACCTCTGAAGGAAGCCGAACGCCAGGCTGGGGTACGCTTGTGCCCATTTGAACCAGTGGGTGCCCGGCGTTCCGTCAGCTCACTGCGGAGTTCCGCAGTGGGCTGCGCAGTACCGCTAGGCCACTGCAGCGGTGGCCTAGAGGTAGAGCATCCGCCTCGTTTGCGGGAGGTTGTGGCGATGGGTTTGCACAGGGCTTACCCTACGAGCAACGGTCAGAAAAGGGCACGACGCTCCTCCATTCCGCAGCGCACAAAGGCGCTACGGCAGGGTTCGTCGACTCTCCAACATGGCGCAGAGAAGGCTGCGGAGTCAGATCGCCAACAAACACGGGTTTATTCACCGAAGATACAGCACAGTGCGACAGTCACGGCGCTTACGGGCCAAGGCTCACCGCAAGACCGATCGAGTACGCGCGCCCGCTGCGCTAGGGCTAACCGGGTAGCGGTCCGCCAAGCGCGAGAACGAGGAGTCGGGAGAACAAAGGTCTCATGTAACCACCACGTCGCGGGCCTGTGAGCATCTGCCGCGGCGAGGAAGCGCTCAGCAGACGAGAGCTCGGGTGGAGAGGACAGCCCGATGCATTGCAGCCACTCCGCTTGCCTGTTGCTTTACAGAGGAACACGATGTTGCAGCTTGGCATGTCGCTAATCATTAGGCTTACTGCTTACAACGCAGTGAAGGCGATTCATGGTCCTCGTGAAAAGAAACCTCAAGACCAACACTGACCGCGCCGTGCGCGCGGTCATGTTGTAACACAAGCAGACGACTCTTGCTGTGTGCCGTAAGTGCTTAGGTGTAGTGATAAATTGTCGTTGTGTATTCTCTTTCTGTAACTTTTTTTATAGAAACAAATTAACCAACATTCCAACTTTTATGAACATTTGTTCACCATAAAGTTGGAAAAATTAATCGATGACGCAACCTTGGTAGCCAGTCGAACAGTTCGCCCAACTCATGTCACGCGAGAGCTACATAGATTGTAATGGGGCGGCTGAAAACTCAGAGGAGCAGCGCTTCTGCGATTCTGTGTAATAAGAATGGAAGCCACTGTGGCAGGTAAGGGATAAATTTACAAAATTATGTTCCAGATTCTTCTTTCTCTTGTAACATTTCTTGCACCTCTTTCTTTTGACGCTTAACCATGGGCTACCTAAATGCAGATTTCCTTCTATCACAGTGCACGTCAAGTGTACACCATGCTATGTCATGGAACTGCAAAAACATTAAAAAAATATTTAAATATTTAAGATCTTTTAAAAAACATGCTTAGTCTAGACTCTGGCGAATAATTCCGTATTGCAAGATGCTGCACAAGCTATAAGCAATGTGAAGGCATCCAAAAAGTTTGTTTACTTCTTACTATCAAGCATGGAGCACATGATGCACATCTTGTCTTCAGAGCTCGAGGTTGCGGGTTCGATCTCAGCTGCAGCAGCTTTTCATGGGGACAAAATGCAGACAGGCTCGTGTCCTTGCATTTAGGTGCATGTCAAAGAACCCCAGGTGCTCAAAATTTTGATCAGCGTGCCTCATATTCACATCATTGTTTTGGCATGTAAAATGCCAGAATTTAAACATTTTGTCTCTATTTATGACTGGTATTAAATTTTTAAAAATGATCCTGACTAGCCTTTCATGCTGTTCTGAGCAAAATGTTTTTATTTGTGTGGTTCCTAAGAAACGCTTGCCTATACTCTGTATCATGATATGTTGGCAGCAAAGTGGAAGCTACAGATGGCTTCATCCAATCAGGAGCACAAATGCATCATGTGCCTCCATGGCACAGCATCATCTGCTTTTGAAAACGCACAGTGTGACATTAAACTGATCTGCTAGCAACAAACCATATACTTTCGTCTCGACCGATTAAATGGAAGGAAGGCAACTGAGCACGATGTCGCGTGTTGTGGAGGCTGCATTTCAATGAGGGACCGAATGAAAAAAAACTCGTGTGCCTTCCTTTGAGTGCACGTCAAAGTAACCCAGGTGGTAAAAATTTTTCCACTCCCCTCACTCCGACCACCTTTTAAAAAGACGAAGGCAAAAAAAAATTATGTTCGTCAGTTTCTGAGCCATCAGTTATATCACTGCTATGTAAATCTATAAAAAATCAGCTGGTGATGTAGGTATTTTTTTTGTTTACCTTAGTCAAAATTCAGAAACAGTCAGCTTCGTGACTTTTTTCGCCTAGTCCTGTAGCATTTGGCACATAAGCAGAGAGCCTTGTTTGTGCACACCACACTTGTTGCAATGACACTTATGTTTCTCGGCAGTTTTCGTAATATGCTGCATATAGCAACGAGTCTGCGGAGAAGATAGCAGACGACAAAGCTGAAGCACGACCTCGAGTTCCTCCATGGCGCTGTCATTCAGTGCATGCACTAAACTGATACATTGTTGATTTTCGTTATTATTATTATTATTATTATATTATTATTATTATTATTATTATTAGAGAGTTTTAGAATAGGGGCCCCAACTGTTTGGGGCCCCAAAGAGCTTTGCGGGTGTTAGCGTTGGGGCATGCAAGAGTGAAGAGTTTTAGAATAGGGCTTCGCGTTTCCGAATAGCGTCTTGAGCTTGCAGCGCCACTACGGTGTCAAAAAAAAAAACTATTATAAATATTAAAATAAACTATACCATTTTATGATAGGAAAAATTAATTTTGACTTTCGTAGTTTTGCGTTTAATTACAATTGAGAGGTTATTCTATTAGCTGCAAGCGATTTGTTGCGTCTAATTTTGAGTAACCAACTTGACGTGCCTTCACCAGCCAAGCTAATCCACGTTAGGCCTACGAGCCATGAAATCGACAATTGAATTAGGAATCAGCGGCGTCTAATGAATCAATCTTCATTACACACGTTAGTTGAGAGAAAGCGATAACCGCAGTCACTTCTCCTAGCTTACGAACTTCACGGGTTACCACGAATCAAGCCGAGTTTGGTACTCGGAGAGCCGTCGCTTCGATGGGTGCCGCCATGTTTGTTGACGCAAAGCTTTTGGGGCTGCTTTTGGGGCTCCCGCTAAATCCGTGAAATAGCGTGCCCAACGCAAAACCCAAACGCAGTTAGCGTCTCGCGCATGCGCAGTGGTGTCGACGCTATTTCTTTGGGGCCCCAAAACGTTTGGGGCCCCTATTCTAAAACTCCCTATTATTATTATTATTATTATTTATTTATTTATTTATTTATTTATTCAATGGAGGTTGATTTGGTCAATATCTGTGCAGTTTTCATTCCTCTAATATTTCTTGGCAGCGTAAATATTCATATATTTGAATCAGTTTATTTTATACACTTGTGTTTATATTAAAAATTCACACAAGTTTGTTACATGTACCAAATGCAATAACTAAAAATAAGCTTTTGATTAAGATTAAAATTGAAATGAATGCATCCGCATGCAGAATTGCAATCTTAAAATACATTAGTGCCTCAACTTTAGTTGCACAAAATCTAGATTTTTTTTTTTTTTTTTTTGTTGTGATGTGCGGCTGCTTTCAGCCTGCTGTAATCAGAATTGCACATCGTGTTGTGTAGCTCACTGCACTTGCTGCACACATACTAAGATATTTATCTGCATGCAGGCATTTATGCTATAGGTCTCTTCTCATGACAAAATTTAAGGACAAACTTTAAGGACACAGCCCTACATTTACTTAAGCTTTGCTTGACATTTGTTTGTCACTAGGTGCATGCACCACCACAGTCTTTTCTGTACATGTTGTGTCCACTTTTGAAGAACCACTACGAGTAAGCCAGAGTTATTGAGAGCAATGAAGCTCTTTTTGTAGTGCAGTTAAAATTCTATCTAACGAAACCCGATTTTACGAAGTTCCCGATCTAACGAAGAAATTTCAATTCCCCGGCAGGTGCCCATAGTGTTCAATGTTGTCATCAACTCGAATTAACAGAAGTAATGGCCACCAAACCCAATTTAACGAAGTTTTTCCTGAAATAAATGAGTAAAAAAAAAAAAGCAGTGATTTCTTTCTAATTTTGGCAGGCGGCTTTTTCTTAGAGTGTGTGCTCTAACGCTATTGTGTTAAACATCTGGTAGCCCTAGTCACGACCCTAGATTTATTTTAATGAGGCTGCATGCCGCGCCCATGCACAGAACAATGGACTCGGCAGTTGGTAGTGCTCTTACATACCAGATGGTGCTAGGGGCGGCGGTGATTGCTTTCGTTATTTCATGGATTATGCGACAGATGACACTGATCATCTCCTCGCAACATCCTTGCGCGGCCTGCTCGCACAATCGCTGCATTCGTTCTTCGCGTATCGGAAGCATGTCATAGCTTCACGTGACCGTCTACCTGGCCTGCATCGCACATTGCAAATCACACAAGAAATTCGGGCAGCCCTTGCGGATTTTTCACATGTGCAGGGATGGGGTAACGGCAAATACAATGCTGCGGTAGCTTTTGGGTGTCACTACGCTACAATTTTAGATTTCGAAGGACGAAAAAGTCTCTTTCTCGATTTTGTGAACTTCTCAATTTAACGAAATAATTTTAGCGTGGTCATCACTTTGTTAAATCGAGTTTAAACTGTACTTCTTTATTCCAAGGCTTGGTATGCCTAGAAAACAACAGTGAGGGGAAACAGTTCGCTTCTATGCCAAATCTCGTAACGTGCACATGTTTGCTTGCTTTCAGGTACCATGAGATTTTCTTTATGATTGACACATGTCAGGCAGAGTCCATGTTCAAGCGTTTTTACTCGCCTAACATCCTTGCCGTGGCCAGCAGCAAGATTGGCGAGGACTCTCTCTCGGTGAGCTCACTTACGGCAGGTGTGCTGTCTCCACCTTTTGCGTGTTTACCAGTACAATCAAACCTCGTGAATACGTAGTCAGCCGGGAATGACGCTTAGGTACGCACTAAACAATGTACGAATTAACCACCAATGCCAGTTTAGCGGCTACTTAACTGCCGGAAAAGAACTACGTCACGATGCTCTCATACACATGCACTCGGACAGGCTTTATTTGTGGGTAGGCAGCAAAAAATTGGTTATCTTCACTTGTCGCTGTGGTGGCCTTGCCGCGACGTCGGCATCTTTGAACAGAACACTACGACAACACCACGACTGCAAGCACACTGGCGGAATGAAGAAAAAAAAACCCAGTTTCACCTGATAAGTGCACACGAAGCTACCAGCACTAGTTGCACTTTGTTCACATTGCAGATCGCTTTCATGATACGGCGCCTGCGTGGCCGCCGCCGAAGTAAAACGCCTCGCACTTTCTCGCCTCCCCGCCATACCTCGCGCGCGACAGAAGCGCGCTTCCGCCCCGCCTTTCTACGCACGCGAGATTGAGCTGACCCTTGCACGCACAGCATTCAGTGCGCGGCGACGGTGTTACCATGTTTGGACTTTATACGGAACCTCAAAGCGATGACCACAACCACGGCGACGGCAGAAATGGGCTTGGAGTGACCGTAAGGTTGTTATCGCAATAAATGTGCTTCTGGGAGGTTACTACTTGAATTGGATTCGTGAATTCGCACCCCCTACCAGCAGCTTCTTCGCGGTATCCGAAGCCAATCTCGAAGGCCATGCTCTTGTGCGCTGCATTCGGCAACAGCTGTATGAGCCGGAAATACGTCATGGTGACCATGTTTTAAGGTCACTATCGCTTGTGTCTGTTGTCCGGGCGTTGCAGCTCGATAGTCGAACGTCTGCGCACATGAGATTTTTCCGATTTTTTGCCTGTGCATGTAGAACTAGAAAGAAAATAGTACGCACTAACCGTTTCGTGGCAAATGAACGACTACGGCTTAAACGGTTAGCCAATACATAGGGTTCAATGGAGGCTGGCTGGGGGAATCTTTGCAACTACGTTTAAACCTACGTTTAAACTATGTTTAAAGGGTACTTATTAACGAGGTTTGACTGTATATGTACCCAATAGAAGAGATCTCGGTGCGAGAGTTGCATAGAGAGTGTATGAATTTTGTAGCCTTGAGCTGCTCATAAGCAGTGTTCTTTTGCGGCATTTTAGCAATTTCCTTTCTACACAAAACTACATTATGGCATTCAGCCACTTGACCACGCCCAAAATATCACACTGCCTGTGACACTGATATAAGTTTTGAACAGAAACAGCCTACTGAGAACACAGAATCTTGCTTAATTAAATGTGGCTGCTTGTGTTTAATTTTGTCTGGAGTTTAACACATTATAAATACAATTTAGATTTACAAATTCTTACGGCTGCTGGTTATTTGTGCCAAGCTCCTGAACCTTTAGATTAAAAAGAAAGGTGTCTTCAGTCAGGGGTAGCAAACAGCAAAAAATTCTGCTGCATACAGATTCTAGCTTTCAACAGGATAAGCATGTGCAAACTACATTGCAATGAGGACATTCTGCTATACAAGGAGTACACAGTTTGTCCTGTTTGGCCAGTCACAGTGAACTGATCCATGATTAGCATAATGAAAAGACAACTCTTGCAGAAGATGGGGCAGGTGCTAGTCCCATCCTCCACATGTGTCATCTTCCTTTTGCGCTAATATGCATCAGGTTAAGTATAACTAACTAGGCCAGCAACAAGTTTTGACGAACCACAGTAAGATGGCAGTTGCAGCACAGCAAATATGGGAAATTCTATGCATTAATAATAGATGTAAAACATGAACCAGCCTAAAAGATAGGGTTGTTCAAATGGTGAAATTTTCATATTGAATATTGGTTTACTCTATTATGGTTTACTGAATATTATTCTATGTGATATAGCCTAAGAGAGCAGTACTCTATATATGTATGCACTAATCCTTATCCCTCTCCCTGCTATTCTCTTAGCTTCATGCTTTCTAATTAGAACTCATTTTTGCATGAACCTTTGGCACTGTTTAAAGGCTCTACTGTGCCATTGCACTCATATCCAACTTTATTGCAGCACCATGGTGACCCGACAATAGGAGTGTATGTCATTGATCGGTACACTTACTATGCACTCATGTTCCTTGAGGAGGTTAGCACCAACAACACCAAGACTATGGCCCAATTTGTGAGTATCGCATTGATTGATGCTTATCCACAAGTACTAACTTAGAGATAATTTGTAAGGGTTATTCACTGGCAGCATTCTATTCCATTCACACGTTTATTTGAGGTGATGTTTGAGCTAACAAGTGCATTTATTTTTTATGCGAAAGCATCAAATGGCTCATTGAGCGAAAAAGCCGGTGTCTTGCGTCTGTAGCAGCACCTGAATTCCCATTGGCTGTGATGCCACGTCCCGAGCATGCCTCGACAGAGTTTCCATTGGCTGCGACACCACGGCACGAGCACGCCTCAACAGAGCAGAGTGGGCGAAAAGAAACACCTGCTGCCAGAGTAGCGCGCCAGGTGTGTGAAAGGAGAGGGCATCCGCGTGATGCCAAATCACCCTCGCTCTGGGAAGCCTGTGTTATCCTTGTCCGCGCAAGCTCTCACCTGCATTCTAATTGCGCCTCGGTGAGGCCAAATCAAAACGTGCCATGCGTCTCAACACGCTCGCTTGCCCACGAGGAGTTCATAACTCAAACGACTGCTCAGCAGCTTTCAGTTGGACATTAATGCTTTCGCATTCACAACTCATTAAAAGTGCTTAGGTGTCCTCGTATTTTTTTTTTTTTTTTTCACCTATAACATTTTTTGAGGTACTTGTATTTTGGAACTTTGAGTTGTTGCCAATATCGGCCACTTGGCACAGTGAATGATAAGAATGTAAAATGAAATAGAATGTTTCAAAATGCTACCTCTGCTTTCATCTCCTCGGCGATTGCTCAACTTTTTGGTTTTGTGAACATGCTGGTGGAGCACCACAAGCCTCTAATGTGTGTGCCAACGTTTACGATTTTATTGTAAAATGCACGATTTATAGAGCTTGTTTACGATTGCCATAGTGACGCCAACAATTTATGATTCTTTATTTCCGCCTTGTTTGGAGTAAAACCTATTTCTAAACAATACGAATACAGTTGCTGAATAATTTTCATAGCCTGATTTTTCGGACTCATTAATTATACCCGTGCAACAGCGGCACCAACTTATGGAACCAATGTATGACGGCAGCCGAAATTTAGGCAGACATTTACACAAATATTTCATGAATAAACTTCATAAGCATTTGTGGCACAGATGATCCTAGCTGCGAATACAGGGAGCAGAGCAACTGTTGAAAGCTTCCCTACAGAGGAAAGCTGTCATATCTTTAGTGAACAGTCAGTCTGGAGCAGCCAACAATTTTTTGTATTTTTTACCAAACTTTAGTATAGTTTGCCTTACGACTGTAGTTTTCTCGAAGTTCCAAGGTTGGCAGGTCTGCTTTAATTTTGTATGTTTGGTGCTGTATGCGAGTGCACACATCTAAGCAACAACAAAAGCATTTCATTACCCTGGTATCCAGTGATGCATGTTGCACGAAATCGGAGGCCTCCAGCGCTCCCGAAACGCTCCAAGACCTATTGCACCGTTATTTCTATGCGTATGACAACAGTGAAAATGGATTAGCATTGACAGCTGCATTAGAGAACGAAGTCACCTCAATGACAAAGGCACGGCAAAAACAATCATTTGTGATCCTTTGGAGAGCACTTTGGGCTTTCGCGTTGGTGTACCCCCCCCGCTTCCCTCCTTGTGTTGGCCATGGTGGTCATTCATTATAATGAAGCAAGTTCAGCTCTCCTTTCAACTTCATTATAATGAAGTTTTACTGTAGTTTTGGTTAACCTGGTAAAACTCATTGCAATGTGGAATGTCATGCTTTATCAAGTCTGTTTTTACGGAATAGTTAAATGTGCCATATTTACCTTTTCATTCTGTCAGGCCATTGCAAACTCGCTGCAGTGGCTGTGTGGCCACGATTTTTGCCACTGAGCACAAGGTTGTGGGTTTGACTTCTTGCATTCTGATTAGGGTGCATGCAAAGACACGTGTGTCATGACTTTGGTAATCAATCCGGAGCCCTCAAGTATGGCATCCCTTTTTTTTTTTTTTTTGCCTGCTGTGCAGGTGTGGCACATAAAACCCGAATAGTTTGTAACCTGGGGTTTTTCAACAACTTTAAGAGAAGATCTTGGATTTATCACAGCTTTGGTATTGCTCAAGTTTGCATCAAAATTATTTTTCGGTCTGCATCATTAAACACTTAAAGGGTTTGGTTTGTGGTTCCTCTAGAAAAAAAATATTTATAAAAATACACTATGTGAAACTTGACTTTAAAGCTGCAAGTTTCTGCAGAGATTTTGACTGGTCTTGCTGCCTGTTGGCAAGTAAATTTATGTCCAAGGAAGCCACGCAAACAATTATTCCAAGCTTTTTTAAATGATGTGAACCCATCAAAATGCAGTCTTGCTGCGAAGAATAAAGTAGTAGCGAGCACAAAATGTTTAACCTTTTAGAACAAATATGCCGGTCAATGCAGGCGCGGATCCATGCTTGCATCAAGGAATATACCTCACAACACAATTAGAGAATGGGGGTGTGTGTTAACTGCTCAATTTTGCCAGCACAGGAGTGCCAGCATGTCTCTGTCTCAGAAGGAGGGCAGGACCTTAGGGCCTACCCTCTGGATCTCCCAGTGAGTCCATGTGTCATTATTGGAATACTCCAGGATCAGTTTATGTTGCCCTGCAAGTTCGGCTTGTAGTAATCAGGAACAACTTCACACTTCTTTTTAACAAGTGCTTCCTTAGTGCAATGAATATGAATGTACTAATAACTTAGTACAGTGCAGAACACTTATAACGTAACCGCTTTTAGTGCAGGACCGGTTATAGTGTAGGTTTTTTTTACCACCAACATATCTCCCATAGAACTCAATGAATAGGACCGTTTATAGCGTAGGCACGCGAAGCAGAGCGCAGCTCGTTTAAGCGCGCGACCATGAAATCGGCGCACGGAGTACGGCTTTTCTAGGAGGCGTTGAGCACGACCCGCACGGCCGCACGGTTGCCGGGCGCGCAAACGCGGAGGAGTGGGAGCGCGGGAGCGTGCGTGGAGACCAGCGGCGAAAAGCGAAACAAAAAGTCGCACTTTCCCCCAAAAGAAGCATCAATTGCGATAGCAAATTTACTAGTAGAGTATGCGGAATAAGGATAGTAGTTTTATCGCCTGCATAAACTTGGACACATCTGCTTACTAACTGAATTAACAAGCATGGTGTCAGCGCGCACCAACGTTACTAGAGTAGCTTGCGCTTACAAGCAAACATGAATAGATCGCACTCGATGACCGCAGACAAGCACTGTAAAAACGCTGACGTGAGCAAACGTGGCAGGAGCAGCCACCGAAGGTTCGTGTGGTCTAACGCTTCAACGAAAACTAAGCGGCGAAAACACAGCGCATACAAAGGTCAGAGCCGTGTGGAGATCGCTTTCAAGATACGGTGCGTGCGACATCCCTCAGGCGCGCAAAGTATGCAGTGGCTTGCAGAAAGCCGCGCCCCCTCCCTCCCGCACTGCCTTTGCGCTTTCCTCATTTCGCTTGGGAGCTTGAGTCGCCAGTTGCCCTCGCGCTCGGTCACAAGATATGCATTGAGTGCCGCAGCTAAACGTCACTTCTCCTCCCTCCCTCCCATCCCCCCACGGCCTTCCGCACGAGAGTCTTCGCGTTTGTTCTCCACCCTACGTTCGCTCTCCGTGAAAGCATCCGTCTCTCGCGCGCTTTCATTCGCACATACAGCATACAGCTCTTTTTTTTTAGTTTTGTTTTTTCAAGAGTGGGACCATTGGCGCGCGCGTGGAGACCAGTGGCGAAAAGCGAAACAAAAAGGAGGAGAAGGGTGGGAGACGTTGGAGGAAGGAGGGCGCATGTTTTGATCACTATAGCAGCGTCCAATCAGGGTGCGCGGAGTTTGGGGTAGACCGGTAGCACACTCCTTTTTTTTTTCCGTTTTTTTTTTCCAGGAGTGGGAGCGTGGCCGTGCGCGTGGAGACAAGTCTCCAGATGAAAATAACAGCATTCTTCCGCTGATGCCGCACTTGTCAGGAGAAATTGGTTTCTGTGCTGTGTTGCGATTGTGTTTGGGTGAAATATGCAATAAATTGTGTTTGAAAGGTGGGTTTGCCCGTTTGGCATAAGCAAAAGCCGAAAAAAGCATGCTTGGGTTATAACACGGTACCGCTTATAACGCGGATTTTTACAACTCCCGCGACTTAAGTTATAAGCGGTCTACACTGTAATGAGTTAGCAGGCGTCAAAGCTTCGTGTTTAGACCTACCTTCACCACATAGGTATGCTGCCCATATTCTCTGTTGCAGTTACGCGTCTGTCCCAAGTCAGTGTGCATCTCAACAGCAGTATCACGCAAAGACTTGTTTACACGTAACCTGGACCAAGTTCCTCTGACAGATTTCTTTGGGAGCGTGCGCAATGTTGAGCTCACTCAACAGAAGGTCACATTGAAGCCCCTGCCACCACCAAGCACATTGCTGTGAGTATGGCAGCCAGCTCTTATAGTACTATTGTGGTATTAGAGGCACTGTCCTTGTTGTCTTGCAGAGACTATGATGGTAATTTTTCAGGATAACTTTTACTGTGGTAGCACTAGGAAAATATTATCATTATGCCTGTTCCATGTGTGATTAAAGTAAATGACTGGGGAACTTCACCAAAAAAAGGTTGCATTTTGTACTGTTCAACTTGGGTAAGAGTTCTTAATTATACACCGGGGGGGTTATTCTGTAATTTTCCACCTAATGGACTTCATTTCGGCCACCGTTGATTGGTTAGAGCTGTACCAGCAAGAAGGAGACTGGCTGGGGCCACCAGCCTCATTCTCGCTCGTACCCCAGCCCAACCAATCGGCACTTTAGCAGCAGCCGAAACGGACAGTCCACTAAGTGGACGCTTACAGAATACCCCTCACCTCACCCCCCCCCTGGTTGAGGCGCATCTGTTAAACTGAGTGAGCAGTTACATTAGCTACTGAAATATTGTTTCTTGTGGAATAAATTTATTGTAGTACTTTTGATTAACCCTTTGCGGTCCGTTGTCAACGCAACACAGCCGTAGCGGTCCGTTGTCAGGCACCGCCCGACAAGGGTGTTTGGGGGTTAAATTTTGCGGTTTTTGTCACTGCAATTCGTGCGCATTCTTTGTATACATGATGTGCCATCTCTTGAGGGATAAGTAAACTTTGTTTGTTGAAGTTTACTTCTTTTTGCACTAGGGTGCAGCACAATGTTCAGCACGCCTTCTGGATACCAGAGCGTTTTCACTTGTGTGCGGAACCGCATGTTCGCGTGGTTCGCTGAGAAGCATGAGCACTTTTTCACCACGTGCGTTTTACGGTGGCGCATTTAGTGAAAGCGATGATGACTTCAGTGAGGAAGAGAATTACGTGCCTCCATCAGATAGTGATGACAGTGATTCGACAGAAGCGACTGACGACGACGGCGGCGGTGGAGACATTTTGTCGAAAGACAATGAAATGGTGGCGAAAGCTTTTTTTTCTGGCTTCTAGAGGTTTCCATTGTCAATAGTTTTATTTTGAGGCATACACAGCTGCAGAATCATGGTGAGAAAGAACAGCGACACCTGAAGTACAGCTGGTGGGTGACGGGAGGGCTAGAGCCAAAAAGCGGGGCCCGTCTGCGTGGAAGGAGTGCAAGGGAAGGCTAGATGGGAGGAGCCATTTCATCTACAAGCTCCCAGGCCGAAATAACAGACTGTGCTGTTTGTAGCGATCGAAAAACAAACGGAGGCAGGAGGGAAACTGTGTTTTTCTGCAAAACCTGCAGTAACAACCCTGGCCTGCACCCAGAAAAGTGCTTCGAGTGGTATCACACGCTGCTCAAATATCGGTAGAGGAGTTGCCTGCAGAATGCGAGAGAAAAAATAATTATCCTGTTAGTTTTTCTTCCACAGTTTGTGTTTTTCTTCGCGGCGCCACTAACTGGCAAAATAGTTGCGGACCAGGACAGCCGGAAAGCGGGTAAAAGTTTCGGACCGCAAGGGGTTAAAGTTGCGATTGAAACAAAATCTCAGACTTTGATTTCATGAGAAATAAGTCATTTTAGTGACGTAGTTTTCAGTTTATGCAACAGTTGTGCTACAGTGTATTCATTGCTTTAGGTAGTATTCAGCATTGGTAATCTACTCTCTGCATCAGAAGTGCATGGGGCAGAAATTCTGTGAAAAAGCTCAATTTCTCCTCAGTTTTTGCATAAGATTTCTAAATGAATAAAGTTCTGTGTTGGTTATACGTTACTGCAGACTGCAGTTCCTCAATTTCAGGCTAGGAATACAGGCTACGTGGAAATTCAGTGTTTCCACAAATCCTACACCCTGTAAACTTCTGATGTTTAATGTATTTGTTGTTGTTGATCATAACAGGAAGCACTGTTATGTTATTACTGAAAGGTACAGAATATTTTTATTAACCTTTCTGTGAAGTAAGATATGAGAACATGGCAACAGTGCAGGTTTTTTTTTTGAGTAGTTTGTGCATATAGACTAAATATAGCTTTGTGAGTTTATTGAGTGGAAGGGCAAAGGGATAAGGTACTTCATGTACTATTTAGGCACTGCATGTATTGTACATGACAAAGGAATGCCTCATATGCCAAATTAGCTAATAAAAATAATGTTATTTAAAATGTGTTGCCTATATTTTAAGATGCTTCTGATAGCACCTTGGTATGCTGCAAAGTTTATTAATATATGCAAAGCCCTTTATTTTAGTCTATAATACATCTTTCATAAGGAACCCATTAACTCCTTTCAACTGTTTATCTGTGTTTATCTCGAGGAAGATGTGCTAGAAGCTCCATGGTCACCCTTCCATTGAGGGTGTTTAATGGAGCTTTTGGTGAAGGGTTCTTCTCAAGGTGCTTTAGATACAACTGAAAATTTTATTTTTGCAATACCTTGCTGAAATTATTGTTACGCCATGATCACAACAAGAACAAGAAAAATTAACTGTGCCAACACTATACACAAAAACAAGGGTAAGTGCAAGGTTGCCAGTATCACTGAGTCAGCATCAGTGTTTAGCGAGTGCACTTTTGAGAAGTAGTAATTGTTTCACATGAAATTTGTACAGTATTTTCTTTATAGAGGCAACATAAGTTGTAATAGAAATAGTCTTATGTGTAATTAGATGTGAAACTTTTGCATGCGTGCATAAACGTTCATGAACACTGCCTAAATAGGCCCCTGGCGACATACGTTAACAATGTGTTAGTGGCCATGTGACACGACCACAAATCCCTTGAGTTCAAAGTGCTTTGGTATGTTTCGTGCGCCCTTATCTAAAGGGAGTTCACGGGTCCATATGACGGGGGCATTATTCCGAGGCGATCAAAAAAAGCAAAATTACCGCCATGGATTGGCTCTTGGGCTCTGTGTGCCGCACTGGCACTTACAATATTGGATTTAACATAGGATTTGCATGTTTCAGAAGTGCAGCATGAAATTAACCAAGTTTGCATAGCGACACGAACTGCAGCACCTTCTGGACTGTTAATATGTGAAAGCATTTTGAATCCGAGGACCTCAAAATGGGGATTCAGCAATATTGTCCATAACATTGCACCACAAGGGGCTCGCTGGTTTTTGTAGAGTAACCTTTCAGCTTCTTGAGGCAGTTAATTCTGCTACAAACTATAAAACAACCAGCAGTTGGTCTGCGGGGTCATGCGACAATGAGGTTCATTTTTCTGACGTACAAGAGCTCCGGCGAAGTGGCAGAGAATGTGCAGGGGGCTCCACTTCTTGCTCTCTCAATGTGCCTGTGAAAGTACTTTTCACGGCACCCGCATGCCCTTATCTTGAGGGGGTTCACGGGTGACCGTATGACAGGGGCATTACTCCGAGCTGATCAAAAAAGCAATATGCCCTGCAGAGCGCAGGGCCTCGTACCCATATGTTTTGCCTAGGAGTGAGCTCTGCATGGGTCATCCGATGCGTCTGCACATTTTAGCAATTTTTAGCTTTTTATGACAGTTTTTTCTATAGAGGGTCAAATGACTCATGCTTAAGAGTAAATTATAATTTTACGACTTTAGGCAGTACGGAGAGTTAAGTGCTTTGGGCTGCTAAGCACGAGGTCGTGGGATCAAATCCCGGCCACGGCGGCCGCATTTCGATGGGGGCGAAATGCGAAAACACCCGTGTACTTAGATTTAGGTGCACGTGTGGTGGTCCAAGTTTTCCGGAGTCCCCCACTACGGTGTGCCTCATAATGAAATCGTGGTTTTGGCACGTAAAACCTCATAATTTAAAGTTTAGTGCTATCAGCAACAGTGTTTTTATGTATTGAATTTTTATGTTTGTAGCAAATATTTTAGCAGTTGCCACATTAATGAAGCAAAAAAAAATGTCATGCACCGACTGCAGTGAAAAGAATCTACACAAATTGCTTTAGATTGCGGGTCTGCAATTTTCTGTAGACTTCGTTCCACATGACCTTCTCCTGTTCTTGCTAGGGATATCTCGTCAGGTGGAAGAATTATCATTGCATTAGCATAGAAAAGCAGTTTAGGGCAGCATATTGAAGGCAGCAGCCATCGGGAATCCTGATAAATAACCAAATTTTAATGATATTATGGCACATGTACCTTTAGAATTAAAGCTAGTCAGGTGCCCAAAACATGGCCACTCTCTTAGTCCCGATGATGTTGCCACTCGAGTTCCCAGACCCAAAGTACATTGTGAAATTCATTCCACATGTTTGCTTTCTCTAAAAGCCTTCCCCGTGCACTTTTTGACAGTACTACGCAGCACACTAGTTTATTTCACTACTCATTTTGCGGGTGGACATCCTGAAATTGCTGATCTGAAGTAAAGGTCCACCACGGCATGTTCCATTGCCCTGGTGAAGTAATTGCAATCTCATCTACTTAGGTCTTTATCAATTTGTGTAGAGTAGAAGCACCGCCATGTTGTTCTTGCTGAACTTCGAAGTGTATTCAGCCGAGGATGGTGGTATACATATAAAGGAACAATTCTGCTTTGAAGGTAGCTAGTGTCATGTCACTCACTGGAGCTTTACAAATTTTGGCAGCGTATTAAATGTACATGCCTTAAGCAGTGGCAGAATTCAATTCCTAAGTTATCACAAGTTAACTCATCAACCTGTTAAATACAGTTGAGCTTGAATATAACCAATTTGTATTATAACAAAGTTAATCTAAAATATTTTTAATCAATATTAGCATGTAACAAATACATAGAAAATATGAAGATATTTTCATGTCGAACGAGACTTTATTATAACATGCTTCGACTGTACTACTGGATATCCACTGGTGCGAGTAGTGTGTTGCTGAAATAAAATTTGTCACTCTTTAGTAGGTATTCTGGAACCTCCAAGAAAACCTAATTTTTCAACAGGATGTCAAAAATTGAAATTTGAATGATACAGAATGCAGTCCCCATTGGAGACTACAGTCAAGTGCCTGTACAACTAACATCTCTATAACGAGATGACCTGTATAACGAAGGAATTATTCTGTCCCGGTTTTATTGTGAGCTATGTGGTGCCTCACCTTTACAACAAAGTGACCTGTATAATGAATGATTCCGGGGGGCCCAAACATTTCGTTATAAAGGCGTTCGACTTTACTCTGAGAAACGAATTATTTTTTCATAACTTTCATATTTGACTCACGACCTTTTGTATTTTTCAGAAGCAAACCACCAGAAAACACCACTGTCAAGCAGAAGCAAGGCTGGCATAAAATTGGCCAATTTTCATTCCTTTCATAGCAGTGCCACATCAACTTATGGAAACTCAAATTAACACTTAGTTTACCTTTGCACAACAACCAAGGATAGAAGGTCCTTGCCGTTCCGTTGTACAGTCACGCACAAACTGTAAATAAGCACTTTTAGCAGCCTATTACTTAAGATATTTAATAAAGAAGTTGAATTGTCCAAGTGGCAAGATTCCATCATATTCCCTTATTGTGCTGTGTTATGGTTCATGGTACTTTCTGTTCAGAAGGCATGCACTGGAATTGATCATAACAACCTGGAATTGATCATAACAAAGTAATGACTTTGAGAGATATAATATATATATTTATATATATATTGGCACAATCGAAAGGCACAATTAAAGGGGTGGAGGGGGGGGTGAGAGGAATGAAATAAAAGGAAATCGCGACATGTCTACCTCTTATGGCTTGTTTGGCAGTCAGTGCAGTAATCGTAAGGCATGGTCTGCATGGAAAAGGAATTTGCTACAATGCACCACCACATATTTATTACACCAATGTTCCATGTAGTGCAGATGGTTGCTGTGTACCGTATACACTCGTGTAAGGGCCGCACTTTTTTTCCGCGATTTTGATGGGGTGCGGCCCTTCCACGGAAGTGTGAAATTTGTGTTCAATTTTTCGATCCACGTATGGAAAAACCTATTTAATCGTGCCATGTATACCTAATGATGGGATATCTGGCGTCTAGCTGCGGACATCCTCGATAGATGTCTTCATCGGTATCGCTGCTTGGGCTCGGCTCGTCGCCGCTGCTCGGGTCATCCGCACGTTCATGTATCCAATCGTCCTCAGTGCCGTCCATGGCATTGGAAATCCCGGTAACCTCAAAACTCTTTACAGTAATGGCCGTGGACACCGCACGCCACGCGTTTAAAATCCCAGTGAAATGTGCCGTACCCGAGACGCGACGACGCTGCTGTCTGCTGGCGAGACTTTTTTTTTTTTTTAATTTGGGCTGCCAAGTTGGGGGGAGCGGCCCTTACACGAGCGCAGCCCTTAGTCGAGTGTGTACGGTATGTTTATTGGCACCACTATAAGATATGGCGCCACACCACCAGTGCAAATGCGCTCCCGCTGAGCGTGCCTGCGCCACTCTGGTGTCCGTGCGCTGCGTATGGAAGCCGGCGCACGGCCGATCGTGATTTCTGTACCTATACCTGAGTAAATAGTTGTATCCCAGTATAAAATATACAAGTGGCGACGAGGGTGGGATCATGGATGCAAAACCAGCCTGGTGAAAGCATCAATCCCAGATGCAAGCAGGCAAGTGATTCTGCTGCCACGGAACAATAACAGCACTACGCGGCTTTCCCGCGCAAACATCTGTAATACAGCAACAAAGAGTCCTGGCTCTCGTACACAGAACGGCTCGATGCATTCTTTAATGCAAACGGCATCGAAGAAGATGAAAAAAAAAGGAAGTGGATATTCTTGTTGAGTGTCGGATCCAGTACATACGCCTCCCTCCGCAGCTTGTTAGCACTGGCAAAGCCGAAAGAAAAGTACAAGGAGCTAATGGCGACCTTGAACAGCACTTAAGCCCGCCACCGTCTGAAACAGCCGAGAGCTTTCAAGTCAACACGCAAATTCAATCGGAAAACGAAAGCGTAATGGTGTTCGTCGCTGAACTTCGGCAGATGGCGGAAAACTGCACCTTCGGCACAGCTCTCAACCGCATGCTGAGTGTTGTGATGGACGCCGAGACGTACTTGAGAAACGTCTTTATTCCAACGGCTGCGTACTGGCAGCGTCCCAGCAACCAAAGACGCCGCATCACATATAACACAGGATTATATAGCCACCGAGCAGTCTAGCGCATGTGCAGAACAAACACTCGTGAAGTCCACCAAACGCAATCGCGGCGCCGTCTTGCACATGTGCGCGTTCGATGCAACGCCACAGGCGTCCAATGCAACACTCCTTCCCTCTTATTTTCTGAATGGGTATATCCCCAACGGTCCAGAGGCCGTCGCTCTCGGCAGCTTCTGGTGGTGATCGGTGGGGATGTCAGGGCTGGGTGCTAGTTCTGCTTGTTGCTGTACCAGCGGGGCAGCCGGTGGTTCTGCTGAACAGGGCTCAAGCACCTCAAGTGGCGGGGTGTGTCGCGGTCATACTCTGTCGGTGATTCTGTTTTGGTGCGCGCAATGCGAGGTGAAGTAGTTAAGTGGTTGCCCGGAAAAGTGATGCGTGTGAAATTGCCATGCACGTATTAGGTCCTTATCGGAAGCCGTGTGCGATACGTGCACGCCGATCATTTGCAAAGGTCTTTTCTGGGAACAGTTATGAACTCTGAGCCTCGTGAAATTGATTTGCCGCATGCTGCGGAGGTGCTTGAGCCCTGTTCAGCGGAACCACCGGCTGCCCCGCTGGTACAGCAACAAGCACAACTAGCACCCAGCCCTGACAGTTCCCCACCGATCACCACCAGAAGCTGCCGAGAGCGCGGCCTCCGGACCGTTGGGCATATACCCATTCGTAAAATAAGAGGGAAGGAGTGTTGCACCAGACGCGCTATGGCGTTGCATCGAACACGCACATGTGCAAGACGGCGCCGCAATTGTGATTGGTGGACTTCACGAGTGTTTGTTCTGTGCATGCGCTAGACTTGCTAGACTGTTCGTTGGCTATATAATCCTGTGTTGTGATGTGATGTGGCGTCTTTGGTTGCTGGGACGCTGCCAGTACGCAGCCGTTGGAATAAAGACGTTTCTCAAGTACGTCTCGGCGTCCGTCACAACAAATTATCCCATCCTCGTTGCCAATTAGTTGTGACGGACGCCGAGATGTACTTGAGAAACGTCTTTATTCCAACGGCTGCGTACTGGCAGCGTCCCAGCAGCCAAAGACGCCGCATCACATCATAACACGGGATTATATAGCCACCGAACAGTCTAGCGCATGCACAGAACAAACACTCGAAGTCCACCAATCACAATCGCGGCGCCATCTTGCACATGTGCGTGTTCGATGCACCACAGGCGTCCGAAGCAACACTGAGGGACCGCCTTGTGTGTGGAATACGCACGCCAACATTACTTATGGAAAGACAGCAAATACTGTTTCTGCATAGTCGTACATGCTAATAAAGGAGTGTTTAGTAATATTGTAATGAGGAAGAGGAAACCAATGTACTCGATCGTGAACATATAAAAAAGATGTTCGTTTCAAGCGTGGTTCATTTGTCAATGACGCATTAGTCACCGTATAGTTCTGAAAACAAATCTGTATCCGGCGAAATAAAGAAAAATGACTCCATCTCCCGCTAAAAGGAACCATGTGTGGATGCGAAGCAGCGGGGAGATGGTTTCGCGGCAGCGGCCCGAGCGCTCATCGCGGCGCTGCACAGGAGAGAGAATGAGGCGCGCGCGCTCGGTCATTTTCATACCGCGGAGCTACCGTGGCGCCCCCAGCGGAGTATGCAGCTGTCGCACCACCTGTTGTGCACGCTGCTCCGGATTCCTAGAGGAGAGAAAGGGGGGAGCGTAGGGGACGCGCATGCGCTGTGGGGGTGTGGCACGCGGGCGCCGCTCCGTAGGAGATTCCTAGAGGAGAGGAAGGGGACACGCATGCGCTGTGGGGGTGTGGGACGCCGCGGGAGGGACGGACAAAGCCGCCGGCAAGAAATGCTTCGCATTTAAAATAATCGAATAAAAAGGGATAAACGACGTGTCTGAAGTCACGCTGCATGCGTAAATCCGCGCGAAAAGTGTTTTAAAGCGACGGTAACTATTCAGTGGGATTGAAGACCTCCCTGGTGTACGGCAGTACGACACGAAGCTTTTTCTCAAAAGTCGGAGACGTAATACCGTTTGAATGCTTGCGACGCCCGCCGGCTACGTATACTTTCAAGTAGAGTGTACTAGACAATGACAATACTAGTACACTCTACTTTCAAGTATGGCGGAGCGGAGTAGTAGCGAGTAGTGTGTACTTACAGCCAGTATTTTTTTCATCACGAAGTATTAATTGCTTTTAATTAGTGAACTTTTTAATTATTGCTTGAATCGCAAACATGTAAATTAGAGAGTTGTAGGGCACCTCAAAAAACTTCCGAATCAAGCATTTATTTCGTGCTGAAGTGTGTCTGGTTGTTTTTTCTAAAAAACAAAGGGCCCGCGAAATATGAAATAGATGCGCGCCGCTACTCAAGCGCTCCCAAGCGAATGGCCACGGATACACGGCTTTACTAGCGGCGGCAGCTCGATACAGGGGTTCACGCTATTTGATGCTCGCGGCATCATGAGAACACGCCGTTGGCGCATTGATAAGCGTAACGGAGCCGTAGGGGGTTTTTTTAAGCCGGGAAACCGTGACGGCGCAGATCTGACGCTTATCGCACCACGTTAGTTAGGTCGCGATACCTCTCAAGCCATCCTACATGACGAAGCCTTGTACGATGCGGCGATAAACGAAAGCATCATGAAGGCGCTTGAGTATAGCGGCGCGCGAGCGCGCATCTATTTCATATTTCGCAGGTCTTTTGTTTTTATTGCGATAGCAATTATATGGAAACTTCAACCGGATTTCTGCCGTCGTCGTCAGGTTCCGTATAAAGTCCAAGGGCGATAAAATCGCACGGCGGAAAGCAAACGCGACCGTCGCGCGAAAGGCCGTGGGGGTGAGGGAGGGAGGCGGGGCGACGCTGTGCTTCGGCACCAAAGGCGTATCTTGCAATCGGGCGCAAGGGGAACTTGCCACTCAATCTCCCACGCGAAAGCAAGAAAGCGGGAAGGCAGCGCGGGAGGGAAGGGGGCGCAGATAGGAGACGGTGCGGGTCTCTAATCTCCACACGGCTCTGACCTTTGTATGCGCTGTGCATTCGCCGCTCAGTATTAGTTGAAGCGATAGACCGCCCGAACCTTCGCCCGCTTGCAGCCTTGCTGCCAGCGTTTTGACAGTCGTTGTCTGCGGCCCACGGTGTTAGAAGTAGCTGCGGCCATTCAGAGTGATATCTATTCATGTTTGCTTGTGCGCGCTGACACCACGCTTGTTAATTCAGTTAGTAAGCGAATGTGTCCAAGTTTATGCAGCCGATAAAGCTACTATCCCTACTCCAAATCGCTCTCTACTAATTTGCTATTGCAATTGATGCTTCGCCTTTCAGGCGAAACTGCGACATTTTTTCTTAGAAAAAACAACCAGGCACACTTCAGCACGAAATAAATTCTTGATTCGGAGGTTTTTTGAGGTGCCCTACAACTTGGTAATTTACATGTTTGCGATTCAAGCAATAATTAGAAACTTCACTAATTAAAAGCAATTAATACTTCGTGATGAAAAAATACTGGCTGCAAGTACACACGACTGTCGCTACTATGCAGTCGGTACGATTTCTCTCGACTCGGCAGTAATGCAGTTCTACTCAACGTGAAAGCTGGGAAGTGCGAAGCAGTGATTCGCCGTTGTTTCCCTTGTGTTTATCTTGTTTTATCCCGTGTTTATCTTGTGTTTAGCAATCCATCATCCATTTTGACACCTGTGCTAATTAAGGCACAACTGGAGGGAACTGCCATGCGCACGGAGCCAAAGCCTTTGCTGCGCGTGGCCACGACGACACGAGTTCAAATTACAAGATTTTCACGTTTCTGCTAATTAATGCACCTAATGCTTGATTATTCTGAATCATGTTAGTTTATTTTGAACTGGTTTTGATCAGTTCTGCACTTGTTTTGACCCTGTTTTGCGCGTGACCACGACATGACCTGGGCCCCTCAAGTGCCGCGAGGCACTTGAGGGGCCCGGGTCATGTCGTGGAGGGGGGCGCGGATAGGAGACGGCAGATAGGAGACGGTGAAATGAAACCGATTCATTTCAGTGAGCTTTCATCTTTGCACTACTGGTCTGTGTATATAGCATCACAGCTTAAAAATAACAAGCAATCGCTGAGAAACACCTCGCGACACCGAAATGAACGCGCGTTCAACGCACTGCACGTGGTGTCCGTACATTCGCAATGACGGTCTTGTGTGCCAGTGCCCAACGTGTTGGACATGCAATATCAAATCACTAGCAGAGAAAAGCAAGCGTACACGCAACTAAAATGTTCCATTCACATACTCCCTGTATCATTACCTTTCCAGTTAATCATAAATAACACGTTAAAACGGCGAAACAATAGCACGTACAATACTATGAACACCACTTACTTCTCCAGCAGTCGCCGTAAAATGCCGCTCTGCTGAACGCCGCCATGTCGTCTCCTTTATTTCCGGATCCGCTGGCGCAACTTCCGACAAAACTTCATAGATGGCACTAGTAGGTGTCCAAAATATTGCACAACTGGTTTTTACGGGGGAAAATACGCCGAGGACGGCGTAGTGATGGAGTATTTGATGTCCATTATATTGGACAAATCTCCATAGCTGGAACTCATGAGGATATATACACACACACACAGACAAGCTTCTGTAATGACGATGAAGTACATATTTTTTTTCTGAAAAAAAGTATGTCGCATTCTGCCTGTTACAGTATCATAAGCATTTTATCCTCAATATCAGAAAGGAAAGTTTCATTAAAACTAAAAATTCATGCTTTTAATATATGTAAAAATATTCTCTAAACATAGCAAAAATACCAATAACACGGTTATTCAATTATGCATATAGTTTTTTTCGAAGCCAGATAACTATAGAATATGCATAACACAGGTTACACGTTTAAGTGAACCGGTGAGCCGTTCAAATGAACCGATTCATTTCAGTGAGCTTTCATCTTTGCACTACTGGTCTGTGTATATAGCATGCAGTCGCGCATAGCTGCGGCGATGAGCCCTTTCGCCACTCAACTTTTGAGCAGGGCCTTGCTCCCTTGGCTTCTTCCCGGTGTAGCTTCCAGTGCGACAGTGGAGACGAAAAGAGACAGTTGGCTATCAGTGCAATAATTCCGCTTGATAGTTTAAAAAATATTTGTGCCACGAGATTCATGAACTGACGTCCTTTAATAGTGAGGCTATTCAACAATTACAGTAAAACCTAGTTGATAACACCTGGTTTCATACGATTTCCCGGAGCAAATGTTGCGAAAAATTACCCAATAGTACAGTTAATACTGTACTATTGGTATAGTTCGGTTAATACATTCCCAGAAAAGGCTATCTATCGGCACCAACGTTCAATACACCACCTAACTACGATTGTGCCATACGTTTTCCAGCCACTAGATCCCATGTGAACAAGAAAAGGTACGAGACGCGCACAATCGAGTGCAGTAGGCACCCACCAAGGCATCTTCCCTGCAGTACTCGCCTGCCCGTGTCACGTGAAAATGCTGGCACGCATTGTTTCCCGTTTTGGTACCAGCACATCTCACGGCTCATTGCCTGTCGCATTCACAGCTATCGCTGCCAACCCTATTGCGATAAGCATCTTGAGTATCTTTCACGAGGATGTGGTGTAGTGCCGTTGGAAGTGTACTGTTAATAGGCGACAACCCAAACAAGCGTCGCTCTTCCTTGCTGCAGGCAGCGCGAAGCGAGTGCCATGGTTCGCCCTGTCGTCCACCAGCTCCATTTTGTGTCAGTTTCCAGTTGGCATCTCAAAACATTATGCTGTAGCACTCGGGCCGCCGGGGCCCCAGCTCCGGGTGCGTCGCTGCCTCGTGGCCGCAACGATTCGAATTACGTAGATGTCAGCTACAGTCGAGTGCCACTTTTTAGTGACTGGATCGTACGTTTTCCCGGTTAGAATGTTTTTTTTTTTTCTGGAGTTCTTCCCCCCCCCCCCCTCCCCAACATATGAATGAGGTTCTATTGTAGTTTTTATATAAAAGTGTTTCAGGGCCCCTTTGAGTTACTGCCCCAAGGTATCCAGATTAAGACTGTCACAAGTTGTACCATCAGCCTGTACTGCGAAACGATATCATTCCTTAACCCATATACATTTCACATCGCACTGAATCCGTCACAGGTATGGACCAATTTTCGTAGCACTAAATCTCGAATGTATTTTCTATGTTGCACATCACTAAAATGGATCCACCTTCTTGCTGACATTGTGTGAATAAATGATAGCCATGCCTTTAAAAGCATTAGCTAACATTGTATAGCCATTACTTGTACTACCTATTGTTTCTTACTTTGTTTCATTGCTTTAAGTTGATATTTTTCCTTATTAGTAATTAGCTCACACTGTATTAGCAGCCAAGCTTTTTGTATACAGTATTTTAAACTACCTCCCATTTCATTGCTTGTTGATTGTTCATAACCACTCCCCTCTGTAATGCCTCTGGCACCGAGGGTATACTAAATACATAAATTACTTGACCCTTTCAGTGTCACTGATGTATCGGTACGCTTTCACGTTTCTGTCCCGCCATGTCACTGGCGTCAGCTGGGATTGCGAGGACCATACCAAGAGAGCATTTTCCATTTATTCGTGTTGTTCTTCCCCCTTCTGCATAACCAGAAATAAACCGTTGCTATTGTTTTCTAATATCCGAGAAAAAAACATTCTGGAGACACGTCACCTCCAGAAAAAAAGAAGCACAACACTGAAAGGGTTAATAATGTCTGCACACTATATGGATCCTACTAGTACTGTTAGATTTCTTGGCCAGGTATTTAATAGGTTCACAAAGTATTTTGTACGTTCTGATCTAGGAGAATCTATGCAAGAAAATATGACAATGCTGTCAACTTGGCAAGGAAGTTGCAGCACTTGTAGACTGCTTACCATTAATTAAAAAAAAAAAAAGGTACTATAGTAGCATGTAACATCAGCAGACACTCGCTTCGGTCGCAAATTGCTCTTATGACAGGTTCTATACAGGTATGGTATGTCAAAAGAAAAGAAGATACCAATGACTCAGCAAAAATAAGTAATCCCCGATAGCATTTTAATTACTTAAAACCACAGGTTGATTCACTGCTGGTCCTTTCATGCAGTACCGGAAGGCCTATGAAAGAAGACAGACAATACATGGGGTAAGAATAATTGCAGTAGAGTAGCTGTCTGGGTCAGTTGGTACATACTGAATAGTAAAAACCAGTCAAAAGACGAAGGACAGAGAAGAGACGTGGCACACACGACGACTGGACTAACAACTGTGCTTTATTGAAAAACCCCCGTCTCCCAGGAAAACCCGGCGAGCATGCGCAGCTCAAAAGCCGACACCCACACACTAACAAAGCTGATTGCAAAACACCATGTAACGACACCCACACCATCAACTTTGTTGGTGTGTGGGTGTCGGCTTTTGCGCTGCGCATGCTCGCCGGGTTTTCCTGGGAGACGGGGTTTTTCAATAAAGCACAGTTGCCTTGGCAGTTGCAGTCCAGTCGTTGTGTGTGTGCCACGTCTCTTCTCTGTCCTTCGTCTTTTGACTGGTTTTTACTATTCAGTAAGAATAATCTCCGAGAAGCTGTAAACTAAAGTGGCATGCACAAGAACTGCCTTCAAATGCGCACACAAACTACACATTAGCTATACCGTCCCATAGGAGTCACTTCGATGGTATAAGTTGCCAAGGCAGATTTGAAAACAGCAGACAACTTTATGAGTTATGTCAAACAAGGTGAGAACAGTTGAGCTGATTGGGTACTTAATAGCACTATTTTTTTATATCTGGACAACTCACGCAATTACAAATATGCAGTCTAGTAAGAAGCACCGCATTTGCTTCAATATAAGGCGAGTTTTTTTTTTCCAGAATCTTTAGCCTGAAAGTCACCCCCTGCCTTATATGCGAGGCTGATAGTTTCAGTAACTGTTTCAATACACCAGCAGTGCCAATTCTAGCAACAAATACGGGTGGCACAGGGTGCACATTTGATCACGGTGGAGCTCATTTGGGGTAAAATATTTCAACCGTGATTGACTGCGTTTTGCAGCTTGCGCATGTGAACCAATCGTGATCGTGCAATTCAATCCTGATCAGGATCAAAAATGCACTATGTGACACCCGTATAATAAATTTCAGTGGTCGAGCCATTGTTTGCCATCACACCAATGCAGAGTGAATGCCACTGATCATTGTTGTCATCAACAAGACATGAAAAGAAAAAAGTGCTGCCTCGACAGCTGGCAGAGAGCAGTTGTGAAACATGCCGGAAAGTGGAATTTGCAGTGAAATATGGTTTTATCCGGATCGCAATATGCAATGCGATTAGTTCAATACATATGATAGTTCGAAAAGCCAAACCTACATATAGAAAATTATAGCAAATTTTTGTTACCAAGTACACAGGATTAATGCTGCGTTGGAATGAACAACAGTCAAATACATACTGTCGACAACCGATTATTCGGCCGCGCATGGCTTCGTGCGCAATCGCATCATAGGTGTGCAAATGAGCCATATTTGCCCAATGTGCCTGCGGTCAACGCCGCCCTCCTCCGCGAAAAAACCGGCTTGTTTCATTTTTTTGGGTGGCAGGATTTCCCGCATGCCAACACGCATTGTGGGGAAATCAGCTACAGGCGCACTTTGGCAGTACGGTCGTAGGAGTGCGGAGTTCAACATATCAGATGTGCAGGTGTTGTAAGGAGCTTATTTGTATGCACTTTGGCAAGGTTTTTAAAAAAATTTTTCTATACATAATTTGCTCTATCCGGGTTCGTTATAACCAGGTTTACAACCAGGTGTTAGATTGTGTTTATTTCATTAAGCTTCTTGTCCTATGTTAGATTAGGAATGAACTAAAGTTTCTGAATCAGTTGCAGTCGCAGGACAATTTTTATCGCATTTTCTTTCGCAATTTTTCTTAACTTGGATCAATTCTAAAGAAAAAAAAAAGAAGACAGGCTGCTATTTCCAGTGTACAGGCGGAAAATTCTCCCAGCTGAACTTATTTGCATCTTATCGCAGCTTTCGTTCAGGTTTAAGACTTCATACTGGTCACCGCTTCTCACGAAATACAGGCAAAGTGATTTTTTGGACTCCCTAGGGGCTGCGGAAACGTCCGAAAAAATTAATGCATGCATTTTAATGCCCCCAATGGCTCAAATCGCCACAGGCACATCCGAAATAGCTTGAAGGGCCTGCCAGTACACTTATAAGGGGTATTGGTGCTCGTACTACGATAGACTGCAGTTCCAAGCGTGTATAATTAAGGAATACATACTGCGTCTTGTGACAATTGCCCCTTCCTACTCTTGGTATGCTTCCTTCACCGCAAAGCACTGCTGTATTGATGCGTAGATGACTTTCGGGAACCGGCACTATGCAACGTGTGCTTTCCAAGCTTTGAAGCCATTGGCAAGGATTACAAAGGCGGAGTCAGTGCCATTGCTGATAGCAGCGAATTCTTTCAATGAAAAACATGGCACCGAATAACAACAAGCTTGGTAGCGAACGTCGAAACAGGTAGGCCTAGAGTTGCCGTGGAGGTGGCTACGGCTGCCAACGGATCGGCGTGCGAGAGCGCCTGTTCGAGGCAGCGAGATACAGTAGCCGACGGATTATTCGGACTTGTTGGATATTCCGGACTTCATAGATGTACCGTCAGGATTCCTATAGAGCTAATGCATTTTCGCGACCGATTTTTTGGACGAATCTAGGTGCCAATGTTCGATTTTCCGGACTAAATCGCTCTCTCCGAGCTACGCCACCCGATATTGGAGGCCACCATGTTGGATTTTCCACTGGCTTGGCTTCCAGTGCCCCCTGTATAGCCTCCAAGATTAGCAGACGCACGCTATCTTCTCGTCTCCAAGGCCATGCCCGCTCTTCCTTGGCCGACAAAACGTTCCAAAAAGCAGCACTTGCCTTTTTTCTTTTTTTTTTTCGGTCAGCTCGGCACTATCCTTACATCACTTAAGCAGAATCCGGGGTTTTTTCTTTTTTTGTTTTTTAAGTTTCGGTTGCGCCGTACGTACGCTGTGTGTGGGTCAGCCGGCAACCGCAATTTAATCTCACGCACGCGAGAGAGGAAGGCGGCCGGAGGCGCGTGCGGACTTCGCTCGCGGGGCACAGGGAGAAAGCGACGGAGACGGTGGGGAGTTGAGTTCTGCTCTGTCGTATCTTGAAACCGATATGCTATGTGGCTGAAGTGTGCGCCTGCGATCTGCGATGGGTACAACGGGCGTGCGCCGAGTGCCAGTAGCTTCGTATGCGCTTTTTTTTTTTAGACGTTCGCGTTGAAGCGAGAGAATAGACAGTGCAAAGGTCAATTTGCCCGCGGTCATCGAGCGAGATGTGTTCATCTCGCGCGCGTGACACCGTGCTTATTTAGTTAGTAAGCGCATATTTACAGCTTTATACGGCCGATAAAACTAACATCCGTACTTCGTATCGCTGTCTATTAATTTGCTATCGCAATCGCTGCTCCGCCTTTTGGGCGAAACCGACATTTTTCTTAAGCCTCTAAGCCTCATAATTGTTTTCTTCGGGACAAGGGGGGGGGGGGGGGTAGTTTTTTGGACTGCTCGATTTTTCGGACTATTTTTCAGTCCCCGCGAAGTCCGGAAAATCGGTCGGCTACTGTACAGTAATACCTCGTTAACTTAAACTTGCATATCTTGAAAAATTGGTTACGTCGAAATTTTCCGCAACCCCGAACCATTTCCCATACGTGCCATGTATTTATTGCCCTTTATCTGGAAGTATATTGGGGCAAAATTCCAGATATCTCGAAATCTTGATGGAGACTGGAACAAACTCCGCCGCCGGACCTTTTACCAAGCTTCGCGCAAGGCTGCCGCACCTACCACAAGCGGATGCTTTCCCTGAATGTGAAGTCGGAACCTAGCGGCATAACTTTGTCAAGCAACTATGTGGCACGTCACGTGACAGGAGAGATGTGCGCAGAGGTAGGCCCTGCAAAATAGCACGCTTGACGCAGGTCGTTTGCTTTATGCAACGTTTGTGATTTACCATCAGAGGTGTGATTTCAGTTTTACATTTTATATGCCTAACGCAGGCGGCATATGTACGCACTATGCGAACAGAATGTACCGGTGACTGGTGAATTTACGGACTACACCGAAATCGCTGGGACGGCAACAAACGAAGGGGACAGTGAAGACAACGACGAAGGACCTTGAGAGGTGCCGACATCAGCCGAAACAAGAAGCATGCTTTGCTTGATGCGAAATTAAGCTGAGTGCAGCGGCGGGCACGATCGGCTCATGAGATGTGTAGCGAAGCTCGAGGACACTTTTATAGGTCCAAGTGCTACTGATGTTAACGCGAAGCAGACCAGCCTTATGAAGTTTTTTTCTGCACTAAATAAAATATAAACCCAACGCAAGCGATCTTGCGCGCTATGGCAACAAGCTACATGATGGAGGTGGCTGTCGCATTCGCTCGTTGACTACAAGTTGAAACCCATGCGAGCGACATCTCCCCGGTGTTGCCGGTATGAGGGCAGCAAATACACGCTGAAACTGGCTTGACACATGCTTTGTTAATTTAAGTTGACGTGTTTTGCTGTAAAGAGCAGCATAAACTATTTCTGAAGGTCTCGCAGTAGGTTCTTATCCTTGCAGGTTTAGAAGCTCTTGTTGAAAAGCTGGTGAATAGTGGTGAATTTTTTAGAAAGAACTTGACTTTTCACTGCAATTTCCGCAACTGCTTATCTTGAAATTTTTTTCCTGTTTTTACTACTTCGAGTTGAGGTATTGCTAATAAAAATGGCGGCGGCGGTGGCTTTGGTTAACGCCCTTTCAGACCTGCGGTCATGGCAAAAAGTCCAGAAAATCAGATAGCGAAGGGTTTTTGCGTCTGAAATGTCAGACTTCTAATACATTGACTCTATGGCGGTGCTGCGAAGGTGTCCGAATTATCGGGCACGCCCCAAAAATCGGTCGTTGACTGTATAAAATATATCAAATTGTCCTATTAACAATGAGTGTGCGTGTGTGTGAAAGACAAACTGTAGCCACCATTCCTGTCATTCGCAGTGCCGTGGACCGGCTGGCTGGCACAGTGAAGTGCTGGCACAATGGCAGAAGTATCACTAGAAACTATTTTATTGCCGACAGGAAAATCTCGCTGTTGTGCAAGGAAACTGCTGTTTGTTGGCAGCCAGCGTCCTAAAAATGGCGAACAGCAAAGCACCGTGCTGCTAGTGTGTGCGATTATCATGTAAATCAATTTGTAATACTTCCCATTTTTCCCCTCATTTTTGTGATTGCGTACGACTTCCAATAAATACTAGACTGCAGTACACTCAAAGTTCCGCCATATCACAACATACAGCGGCGCTAATTTTTGACACATCAAACTCTGGATACAACTGAACCTTGTCGCTCGATTGCTATGCTCTGCTGTAAGCGATGACTAGTTCCCCACAATATTTATTTACAATAGTGTAATCACAGCTCAAAATTGTAGCTGCAATTATACTCTTTTGGGTTTGGACTGTGAGTAATAACTACCTAATAATGTTCCGACTGAATACAGCACCAAATGGCAACTGCATCACCACTTACTTTGCCCATTCCACAGAAAGGATGAGGTTGTCATAGCCAAAGCCATTGACGTTAGCAATAGCCCGCGCAGCATCTTCGCGGTGCACAAAATTGATGAATGCAAATCCCTGCAAAAAGAGAAAACCAGACCAATTTTTGCATATGTGATCAAACACAGAAACATAAGTGTAATATTTTACGTTACACCTTTATCACCAAGTTCAACTAAAATGGATAGAAAAAGCTAATAAATAAAATTAAACTAGTCGGCCGTACTATCACATGACTGAATAAGTAGAATAGTGAGTGAACACAGTGATTGGTCTATATGAAAGAAGCAGTTCCTAAGTCATGAAAGTTTTTGGACTTGGCTTCAGTAGTGCTAAGTGGCTTATAAAACCACTACAGACCTTCATGCTGCAGCAAAGCCTCACTAATCTAGCATATTGACAAATTCAGTCATGCTGCCTGGGCTTAACGGGGCGTTAGAGTTTCTGTCTCGGACGTGAAACTGTGACTGGACTGAGTGCCTGGCGTCCTGAGCGCATCAACTTCAGACTTTTCAGCCCGCGCATGGACCAAGCCAGAAAACGAGGCCTCGAGAAGAAGCAACAGAAGAAAATATGCAAAGACCTCTTATGCACACAACTTTCAATGGCCTTTTCTCAAAATTATTATCTTTTGCCTGGTGTGGCTGCTCGTGCCAGCAATAGCTCAAGAACTACTTATAGAATCTTCACTAGGTTTTTTTTTTTTTTAAATTCTGTACATGAATAAATTTTTTGGGTGCAGAGCGGGGGTTGCACGCATCTGCTCAAAAGTGACGATCTTGTTACTCAAGGTCACAATTAATACGCTGTGACTACAATGATGTGTCACTGACAGCGTCCTAAATGAGAGGAAAAAAAAAAAAAAAGACACTCCCAGCTTACCACTGCCATGTGAGGCCACCACAAAGTGACAGAGAGCAGCCAAGCAAGTGCGCGCGACAGTGACAGAAAGAAGGGGAAAAATAAGTGGGGAGCACAACCAGGCGCAGATGTCTGGCTTGGCTAGCGAGCTGCCGTCAAAAACGGCGCTGCTCAGTTGCCCTTTTCCTGGTATTTTCGAAGTCAAGATTTGAGTATATCCGGAGTTTGGCACAAAAACGTTTCAAGATGTGAAAAACACATCGGCTGAAACCACGCCTGGAAAAAAATTGTGAGATACAGTAAAACCCCGCTGATACGTTTTTCACGGGACCATAAAACACACACACACTGTGGGGATGCGCGACTCTCACGCGTCCCCTGATATTGTTTTCCCCGCATGTCTCCTGTAGCCCGGCTTCTCCGCGTGGCTAAGCCCGGCGGCGGTCGTTGTGGTTGCGGCGCATTGCGGGAGATGGCGCGAATGTCGTGATGCTAACGCCGCCGAACGGCGGGGTGACTTGGGAGAGAAAGGTCGAGGGTGCTTCCTCTTTGTATTGGGATCGGTGAGTGACGCGGACATCTCGCGCGTGCGCCGATCCACGCTTTGCGAGACGTCTCGCGTGGCTCAGAGTGGGGCACCGGTATGGACGAACACGGATCGTTCGAACGCGCCACCGTTCGCGTGACCGCACACGTGAATGACTAGGCGATGGTGCCATAGCATGATAGCATGGGGCGAACGTATTCGCTCGCTATCAGGTCGCGGTAAGTCGGACTTTCTTGATTTGTCGCGCGCCCGTGTGAATGCTCTATTGGTTGTATTTCGGCTAGTGTGTATTAGTGTATGAAAGGTGCAATAAATGCCCTTTTGATTGTTTGCACTACTGTGTTGTCGTTCCTTTGTCCCAAGAGCATGTGTGAGACCCCACAACACACACACACACACACACACACACACACACACACACACACACACACACACACACACACACACACACACACACACACACACACACACACACGTAAGAGCCGAGAAACAGGAAAAATTGAGAAGCGGGAGTAGTGTTGAACTGCACACAATATTATTTTAATTCTTACGTGTGAAAATAAGTCGTAATTTCGCCTGAAAGCTGAAGCATCGATTTCGATAGCAAATTAGTAGACAGCTATACAAAGTAAGAATAGTAGTTTTATCGTCCGTATAAACATTCGCTTATGAACTATATTAACAAGCATGGCGGCAGCACCCACAGGCAAACATGAACACATCACACTCGATGAGCACGGACACGTGCTGTCAAACGCTGGCATGAGGAAGCACCGCTGCAGAAGCAAGCGAAGTGACCTTCGTTCAGTTGTCTATCGCTCCAACGCAAACTGAGCACCGAGAACACAGCACGCACAAAGCTACGAGCCGTCGACGCACCTACACTGCCTAGACTCTGCCCCCAATGCAGATCGCTTTCAAGATATGGCCCGCACGCCGCCGCGCAGTACGCAGTTGATGCCAAAGCACAATGCCGTCCGCTATCCCTTTCCCCTCGCCGGCGCCTCGAGCGCAACGGAAGAAGGCGCGCTTCCTCCCTGCTTTTCTTTCTTGAGCGCGCAAGATTTAGACGCGGTCGTCGGGTCCCCTCGCACATACTGCATACGGCGCGCGACAATGGCGTTATTGCCCTTGGACTTTATACAGAACACATCTATGAGCCAAAACCAATTTTTGGGCCACAACGCGTCATAGACACTAGATAGCAAATACGGATCTCAAGGGCCATAATTTTGCTGGTGAAAACCGAAAATACGTCGTAGGTGTCGCCCCTGGCGCTTTGGGCGGCCAATGCCATCGTTAAGCCACCAAGCCAAGCGACACGAAAAGTCAAAATGGATGCTCAGGCCGGCGCGGGGTGGCAGTTCGCAACGTATGATGCGAGAAAGGTCCCACAGTTGCGACGCAACAGCAGGGTTACCAATGCAATGGGTTCTATGGGAGCTGTGCCGGGACCGGCCGAAAACGACGTAACAGCCGGGAAGGCGCTCTCGACGGCGGGGGTTCTATGTTACGCGCTATGCCGAGCATAACGCAGCACCTGGGAACGTAACAGCGAGGTTCTACTGTATTTCGAGATATCAGAGTTTGAGTTAACGAGGGTTTACTGTATGTATTGCGTCAGGAATTTGTGATAAACAATATTTTACAAAGGCAAGTTAATTAACACTACATTCAATGCTGTGCTAAAATTTAAAAAAATTTTCAACAAAGAAATTTAGAAAAAGGGCTCCGTCTTGCCCTGAGGTACAGTCAACCGCATAAGTTTACGGGATGTGGTTTCCCCTACAAATGTGAATTACTGCACTGTTAAGGCATGGCATTTCTAATGAATCACTGTAGGTGGGGAAGGCTACTACACACTGGAGCACTTGATTTGAGGAGGCTGTGTGACCACGCTTTACGAGAATTCAGCTTCTTGGCAGATCCTGCATCCCATAAACTTTTGTGGTTGACGGTACCGTACTATCCAGGGATCATCATGATGAATTTCAGTCTCACAACATTCTGCAATTTCTTCAGGCCTGGACTAAGGGACCCTTGTAAAATATTTTGATATACTCCTGGAACTTGATAATTAGCATGCACAGTGCCACGAAACTTTGCAGGTTTTCAAATGTCCGTGCTATGAACCTACCCTGAAAATTTCTTTCAGATATCTCAAGAAACAAAAAAAAGTTGGCGTTTATCACGTGGTACTGTTTAGGAATCGGTTGAATCTACATTCTACAAATGCATTCATTAAGGCAGATTTGTTTTTGTTCAATTTTCTTGAATCTTGTGCTTCCGGTCTGGCAATCTGTATGTTTACAATGCCATCCGGCTAAAAAGCATTACAGTGGAACCCCGATTATACAACTTTCAGGGGACCACCCAATACAGTCGTATAATCGAAAAACAGAATATAGGCAGTGACACTCAATCTTGCACAAAACCGCCTGAATAAGCCTGCAGCACGAACCTGCACTGCTCCAAGGAATTACTGTATTTATTGAGTGTAATGCTCATATTTTTCGTTATTTTCGTTGCTTGAACTCGACCCTCGCGTTACATTCAAATAACGGCAATATTGCCCATTTTAAAACAGATGCTCTAAATCCTGTGATCTTTAGCGTTACGTTGGCAACCTGTAACTTCACGTCTCGATCCAATCCGTAGACAAGTCGACCGAAGTCAGAACTTGTTTTTGATTGGAATTGACGCTGTTTTCGCTGTGCTTGTGACTGGCTACAATGCCACAATACCCTATAGCCTTTTGCGGTTCAACTCTGTTCATTCGCGACGTTATGGCGACGCAGCGCATTCAGTATGACGGCCGCTTCGAGAGACGAGCAATTTCAATGGCCGAGGAGCTGGGAAAGTCTGCGGCGGCTTGGTGTCTTGACGTCGCCGATTTGTGGGACCAGCGGCAGGCCCTATTTAAATGCAAGGCCAGTTGAAAGCGCTCTGTGCAACTTGAAGTGGTCTGGTACTGACCCCGAATGAAATGGTTGCACGGTTTCCCTACCGTAGACGAGCTGAGCTAGTCCACTCGGTTTGTACCGCTCCCACCGAAGACGAGCTGGGCTTGTCCACGCTGAAACAAGTGTTTGCGCACTGCTGCCTTCAAGCTACCCTGATGAATTTTTCTTAGTTCTCTTTGGCTTCAATAGATCGCGCAGTAAAAAATAAAAACGGGCTCAAACCTTGCATTTTGGCCAAAAAATGTTTGGATGCTGGCCACTGGGATTTAAAAATGGCGTTCTCCTCTGTGGGTGCGTGTGCCTGCAACGGCTCCGCTCCAAAAAAGGAAAACATTTGTTTGCGGATGTTTTGTCGGACTCGGACAGTGAAGAAGTTTGGTTCTTTCCGAGAGTGGCAGCGAGGATTCTGAGCAGCATAACCTCATCGGATTCTGATGACAACAGCATCTCGACGTGTCGGCAGTGGACGCCGATAGATGTGAAGAACCCCCGATCGCCGCCTCCTAGGTTTGTTTTCACAGCTGTGCCTGGCATAAAGGTACCCATGACAGAGGATGGAAACTGTGTGCGGTGTTAAAACTAAAAATCGGACAATATCCGCTGTGCAGTGCAGCGAAGCCAACCCTCTACATATTTTCAAAAAATATTTTGCGTGTATCTTACAAATAAAGTGTCTTTAGAGATACATTTTGGTTGTTTCAAGATGCGCAGAAAATTAATTAGGCAAATAAAAAAAAGGGTATTTTTGTATTATTTTTGGCTAAAATTCTCAGTAGGGAAAGGGTTAAGAAGTACTTAAATCTCAAACAAGCTCGACAGCACGGAAGATGACTTGATTCTTGGGCGATCACTTGGAGATAGTCTTGCTTTCGCGAGAGACTGCTCATCCCGGCACCGAACCCCTCTAAGTATATGGCCGATAGCGTTCTTGGCACTGACAGTGTGCTTAGGACAGCGCCTGAAACACTTGGTGGGGACGCTTTCAGTGCTGAGTCACGCGAAATTTCGCGAAAGTGAAACTAACTACGAAAGTGATCGCCCGAGAATACCACCCAAGGAAAGCTCAGTCTCCTCTTCAGACGATGATGAGTGAAGAGAACCAGTTTCCAAATTGTGATTCCTTCAATAGAGGCATTTCTTTTTCCATTTCATTTCGCATCACATTCGCTGTTTTATTCTTATTATTTCGCGTGACAAGAAAGTCTCCGCTCGCGTTACAATTGCGGTCACGTTACATTCGGGTAAATACAGTATTGCACACCCATTATCAGCCGGCTGCAGTGTGCTCACGCGCCAGCCTGCGTCTGCTTAGGGCTGTTTTCCTTTCTTTCTCGAACGGTACCGACAAAGGTGTCGTAAGAGATGGGGTCGGCATAAAATTGCGTCATATAATCGAGGTCTTTAATACAATATTTCTGCGGGTGTTTTGCCGGGACCAAACCGATCTGTCGTAAAATGTGGGTCGTCACAAGACTGGGGGATGTATAATCGAGGTTCCACTGTATGCACCAAAAATAACAGCACAATCATGCATAACGCAGCATGAACAAGTAGGCGCAAATAAATTTTTTTTTTCGGCTTTTCTCGAATGCCCTGCGACTTTCACAAATTTGTCAACTGTGTGAAATTCTTCAAACAGGACATACAACAAAGTATATTCCTTGCTCTTAAGTCACAAATGTGCACAAAGAGTGATAATTGGATGTGAAGTGAACCCCCGCCAGTCTTTGTGCGGTGACCAAATGCGTGCGTTGATGCTTTCTTATTTTTTATTTTTAGAGAGCTTGTGTATAACCAGAGCAACATTCTAGATGAAGTCTCACAATGAAGATTGCACATTGCTTTTGGTAAATATCAGTTTTTGGTGAATATCAGAAAGTGATGAGAATGAGGTTGGCCAGGAAGGACGATTACCAGCATTCTCCCGCTAAGATGAAAACAAGCTGTGGGATATATTACTGCAAGAAATACTGTCTTCAGACAATGTTAAGAGGAACTTCCAATAAAGAAGGAAACAATATCTTCCTTCGCGTAAACAGTTCTGCAGCCTCATGAATTGTGTACTCCATACAAATTTTAATGGTATGTGCCCGAATCTGCTTTTGAGTATATCGCAAAGCAAACCTACTCAGTGTCCAAATTACCTTACGTCAGCACATCTGAGAAATAGGAAAGCTCTTTACTGCCTATCAAGCATTATCCAGAAGGTCGGAGGACAGAACTCCTAGACTTGATGAACTTCAGAGTACAGGCAAAAGCCCTCACAATATCTGTGCCAAGAGCAAGGAAGCATGGAAAACCATCCCATGAAATTCAAAACATGCCCCCTGAACCTTTCTAGGAAAAAACCACGTTCAGTGGCCCAATGCCGATGCCCAGTACGATGCCGTCGAGAACTGGCCTGAAGCTCGGGGAACTAGTACAGTGGAATCTCGTCGATACGATTCTGCATAATATGTTTTTGGGATAAGTTTTTCTTATAAACGATTATGTTGGATAATACGATTTTTGGATGATACATTTGATTTTTAGGTTCCCATGAAGATCGAATCAATGAGATTCCACTGTATAAATTCGTCTTGAAGAAATACAGGAGGATGCAAGGATCGCTCGAGAATATTTTGCATCAAGTGCTAGGTGCCACTCTGCCACACCAAGAAGCGGAGTCACTTTTCCCCATTTCACAATTAAAATCCCTATGCCAGTTTCGTGACCATTGAGACTCTTTGTACACAATTGTGTACACACTTGTAAACAATAAACCCAGTTTTTTTTTTTTTTTGTCAACTACCTACCTTTGGTCTTATCTGGTCACGTAAAGTAGTATATGAAGAGAAAAAAAAAATGCAAGAAATGGCGAACAGCATCTCAAAGGGTCAAATGAAGTCTTCTATATACACATTTGAAGGAGCGTGGAAAAATGTGAATACGACAGAGCTGTGCTGCTGTCAACTGCTCCATGTAATGCTAGAAACATACCTTCGACTGGCCGGTGACTTTGTCCTTGGCCAGGTAAATTCTTGCAATCTGACCAAAAGGCCGGAACAAATCTTGAAGGTCCGAATCTCGCACATCCTCCGAGAGATTAGTCACCCGAATTGTGGCTGCTTCATCTGTGAACAGCATGGGCAAAATAGTTTAATTTGACTACAATTAAAACAGAAAGCACAGAAAAAAAAAGAAGGTTGTTCGGCTATGCAAAGCAAGCTTTGTAGATTACATCACTATAGCTACTATATTTGATTCTTTAGACTCCAAGGACTGCAAGAATACCCTTACAATACTGTGTGGGAAAAAATTCTAAGTTTTTTTTTTTTTTTTTTTTTGTCAGCAGCTGTAAGCTTTACAAAGGACTTCAACACAGTTGCATTTTGCAAACCAAAAACGGCTGAATTCCTGCAAAAATCACTCTTATCACACACAGCTTGCAGCCTTAACAAAATTAAGTTATGGGGTTTAGTGTGCCAAAACAACCATCTGATTACGAGGCACGCCATAGTGGGGGACTCAGGATCAATTTGGACAACCTGGGGTTCTTTAACGTGCACCTAAGTACACAGGTGCTTTCTACATTTCACCCCCACCGAAGTGCAGCCGCCGTGGCCGAGATTTGATCCCGCGACTGCGCGCTTAGCAGCACAACACAGTAGCCACTAAAGTTTGAAGTATAGCCGATGCTGCGCTTTCGTATCAGTAAATTCACCGATCGTATTCAGACACGTGGGTCCAGATTTTGACCTAACCAGGCACAGACGTGCTAAACCATATGAGCATGCGGTCCTCGTGACGTGCATATGGCCATGGACAGAGCTTGGCTAGATGAATCGGACTAAAGCAAGCATTGAGTTACACACGTGCCTGTTATCGTTCAAAATGTCATGCATGGGAATTCCCGTGGCTTCCCCACCGGTTGGTGCCAGCATATTTTAGTTGCATGCTCAAGCTGCCGTATAGCAATTCCTAGCAAGCGCTGGTTTCCATTTGCAGCCAGTTTTTGCTGGGCACAGCTTGTTACTCGATTGTTTATCGCCCACCACGGTGTGATTACACCTGTTCCTAGGTAGGCGCGTATATACACAAACGATGCTGCCGTTTTTGCGTTTCCTTTTTGGAGACCACAAAAGCTCTATCGCACCTTGTTGGCGATAAGACGAAGGCTTATCACTTGTTTCGGTTTCCGGATTGCACACAACCATTTTTCAGTGCGCTTATTTTCTTATTCATGAATAAACATTGTGTATTTTACAACACAAACCATCTTTTTCCTCACTTTACTGTCACTCAAAAAAAGTACGAACATATTTTTTCGAAATAGGTTTTTTTGAAGAATTTAAATCAGCAATAAAAAAAATCAACCCTGGGGGGTCGCATTTGGCAAAAAAAAAAAAAAAAAAAATTCGACCCTCAAAGGGTGGACACTATGGCACCCAACAACCCCGTCAGTGTAAGGAGCAGCTCTGCGGTTAACGAAATAGCGCATGTATAGGGTTTCCAGACTACATACTTTCTTACCAATGTTTTGCGCAATTAACTTCTAACTGGATTAGATTGGATTTTTTTTGCCAATGTGGCCTGACAAAGCGCTGGACATGGGAACGGGACACAACAGCCATTTCCGGGAGATTTTCCTGTCAACCGTACAACCGGAAGAAATGGTCCAAATCTGGGAGACTTGGCAGGTATGCATTACGGATGCTACTGCCAATAAAGTAAAGAAAATTGAGTAACAAGGTGACAGCACATAACACAGAAAGCGAAAACAAAAATTATAATAACCAGAAAATGAAGCACAAATGAAGTACAAATGAAGCACTCACCCCTGGTGCGTGACTGTGTCATCGACTCTCCACGGCGGTTGGCACCTTCACGCATGCTTGGTGGTATGTACTTTCCAGATTTCACCTTCTCTTCAACCTCAACAGCAGCAACTGCATAAGTAAAAAGAAAGCAACAGTCCAAAGCTGATGCATGCATCTATCTCCACTGCTGCCAACCATCTACTAAAGCAGAGCAATACTAGTAGAACACCTGGCAACAAGACCACACCTGACGCCCCGTGCTGCAGCTGCAACAACAGAAATAATTTCTTCAGAGCTATATGTGTCTCAAGCAAGTTCCTGAGATCGACAGCTACCAAATGCAGCTGCTGCAGAAAGGGAACTTAGAAGTTTTTAATTACAAACAACTGAGAGCAAACAACACTGAGGTTCATGTAAGTGCCTTAAAACATCCTTCCTTGGAATTTAAAAGCTGCTGCAGCGTTCCTACAAGTATTTAAGAACAAAGGAAATAGGGAAAAAGGAAACAGGCCCAGCCTGATTCAGAGTCTCAAAAGCTTTTAGAGAATGTTGAGAAAAGGGCAAAAATACCTGGCTTGGCCTCCTCCTTGAGGTGCTCAGGCAGAGCCACCTTGTCCTTGAACGGGCACTGCGTAGTCCAGTGGTCCTCCTTACAGATGCGGCACTTGACCATTTTGGTCTTCTGGCTACGCAGCTTGGCCAGCATGTCCTCCTCAGGGCTTGTTTCCTCCTCCTGGGCACTCACAAACTGCATCTGGATCTCCTCACCCACCACTGTGGTGGCTGCATTTGGGCCCGGCGGGTCGTTCTTTGCTGCTCCAAACTTCTTCCACGACTGAGCACAGAAAAGTGGTGTGGAAAACAAAAAGGGATGCTAAAGAGAAACACTCAATCAGATTCGACTCAAAGTATTTTTTCAAAATTTAATTTTAGTTAACTTTGAGGTAAGCGGTTGATTACTAGAAGTGAAAATGAAGGGCAAACTTCCATTTTGTAGAAATTCGTACCGAAAACCCCAGTTCTGGGAGGTAAGTGTAACATCACGGATTTCAAAGTATGTTCTCATAAATGGGCTGCTGTGGTGCAGCAAAAGTTCTCAAAACTCTCTAAGGACTCATAAGTTTGACCAGACGCCCTGAAAATCCATGATGTCATGGCGAGCTGGTGCAAGAACTTAAGGCATCACTACCTATCTCGTCCTTTCCGGCTTTCCTCCTATAACGGTCAAATTGCCTTTCTTGGTATGTAAAGCCCAATTTACTAATACAGCTCAACTTATTTTTCACTTTAGGAACTGTGCTGCCTGGTGAGCACTGATGTTTAGCATTTTTTAACTTGCTTGGCTATAAAAACCTATGCCACTACCCCTCACCCCAACCACTAAAGTCACAAGTCGAGCTCAACACATTTAATAATTAACTATAGCACATTCTTAGTGTAAAGCAGCAAATATGCAGCCCTTATCTCAGTGAAAAATGAATTCAGCAGGGCAGACATGACTAATTATTTGAATTTAGCTCCATTATATGTGAAAAACACCTCTAGCTGGCTAGAAATCTCGCAGTCTGCAGATGGCCCACAGTGCACCACTCGGAGGTATAGTAAGTACACAGGTGAGCCTTACATGCCTCACCCGTGTGCCATTATTGAGTAGCTGCAGAACGATCCACGCAATCTGACGGGACTTGAGCCAAGCACGAACATTTCCTTCCTTTTGTTTATTACATACAGTCGAATCTTGATAATTCGAACTCGAAGGGGCCCGAAAATTTGTTCGAATTAACGGAAGGACGTATTTTTGAAGTATTCGAGCACCATAGCAAGATGAACGAACGGTGCGAGTCGTGCAATTTCGCGGCGCAGCGAGTTGCATCCACGCCGGCCAACGCTCGGTTCCCGATAATGGCAGAAAACGAAACTTCAGGGAGTGGACGGCGCCGACATGGCGACGGGCGCTCGCGGTGACCGTCGAAGATGAGGGAGGAGGGCGGCAGGAAAGCGGATTTGGCCTCGGCGACTGTGCCACTTCGGTGGCTGCCCTCGCCTTCTTTCTGAACTCCCTCGCAGCTCCCTCATCTTCGACTGTCTCCGTGCGCGCCTGCTGGCACCGCCGGTTCGGCGCAGATTAGCCTCCTTGAAGTTTCGTTTTCTGTCGTTATCAAGAAGCAAACATTTGCCGGCGTGGTCGGCACCCACGCCGGTCCAGCTGGCCCGGCGCCAGCTTACGGTACGGCCACGCTATCGGCAAAAAACGCGCGCGCCATGCCACGAGCGGCAAGTTGCCGTGCATCAATGCCTTGCTGCGAGGCCACCATGCATGGCACGCGCGTCTCGCCGCGCGATAAGATCTCCCGCGCTCTCCGAACGCACGAGCAACACCGCGAGCGCTCGTTGTTTCATGCGAGAGACGACGATCGTCGATTGAAAACCCGGCGCGGACCGGCGGCGGTCCGGTTGTGATGGCTCCGTGCCGTCACCCTCGTCGCTCGATTGGTTCATCTCGCGGCACGCGGCATTTGCCGCAGAAATGGGTCTCGAACCTATTTCGCGCGGCACGCCGCAAAACCCCCGATTCTTACCGGTTTTGCTGCCCGTTGCATGACGTGTTGCCGCGCGTTTTTGCCACTAGCGTGTCCGTACTGTTAGGCCGCTCCCTGAAGTTTCGTTTTCTGCTGTTATCAGGAAGCGCGCGTTTGCTGGCGTGGGCAGTTCGTTGGCCGGACTGGGCCTCTGCCGCTGCATGAAGGGGTCTCCCCTAAGCTTTTGCTCTATGGCGGTGTCGGAGCAATGCCGGTCAGAGGCGCCGCCGCGTTATTCGGTGCGCTGCTGAGAGCATTGTCGGTCCACGGTATGTTCGAATTAACCGTCGCAAATGCTTTCGCGTTCGAATTACCGAGCGTTTTCGCCGATTGAAATACACATAACTTTGACGGGACCAGAGCGCCAGTTCGAATGCAGTTCGAATTAAGCGTGTTCGAATTAACGAGATTCGACTGTATAACATTGACAATTCGGTGCGCTGCTGAGAGCATTGTCGGTCCACGGTATGTTCGAACCGTCGCAAATGCTTTCGCGTTCGAATTACCGAGCGTTTTCGCCGATTGAAATACACATAACTTTGACGGGACCAGAGCGTCAGTTCGAATGCAGTTCGAATTAAGCGTGTTCGAATTAACGAGATTCGACTGTATAACATTGACAATTAAAATCAAACATAAAAACATTTGTTAAAGTTTGGCTGGCATCCAGTGCACAACATGACACAGGTACATCCAGTGCACAACATGACACAGGTATGTTATACATTTAAGTTATAGAACAGCTGAGAAGAGACATGGCACGAAGCACTGTCAAACCATTTCACTGGCTTCAAGACGAACATCTGTTGGTCAGACATCAGATGTAAGTGCTGGCTAGCATTCATCGCCGACTTAAGGCTCTTCTCAGCTGGTAAGAAGGGAAAAACACTGCCGCGTTCTCCCAAGCCTAATTTTAATGAAGACAGAGGGTAAGAATAGGTTCTCTACAGGGTTCTCAAACACAATGTACTACACTCTAGAGTGGCACTCAGCATAACATTATTGAATCACACAATTCTATTCAAGAGATCAAATGCTGCCTTCTTGGGCTAACCTAACCAAGGCCCCCACTGAAAGTGTCCCAAGTTAAAGGAAGGGGGGAAAAGCGGCAGGAATTTATGCTATCTTGATGGGTTGTACTGATCAGGAACAAAAACACTGACAAAGCAAAAATTATGATGAAGCAACGTTATAAATGCACTGTCTTATTTTGAACAGGTTGCTGCACCGTAACGCACAAAAGCTAACAGGTAAGAGCAAATAGGACACAACTAGCAAGCTTCTTCTAATCACTCTCACAGGGTGTTTAATATTCTGGCATCACTAAATTCAATTTTTTCCCCATATTCTCGTTTACTATTTTTATGATGGCACTGAAGGTTAAGAGAGTTGTAGCGAAGAAGAGGGACGATACAGTGGGGCATCCTCACCAGTGCTGTCTAGTGGGTCAGTCTCCAGCGCATTGCTTGGACTACACCGCTCGCGGTTCCCTGAACTGATCCAACAGACGGCCCTAACACTAGCGTGCAATAAACACCTTTACAAGTGGTGGAGAGTGCAAAGCTCTAAAGAATCCTGGAGCTTCGATCCCGTAAAAAAGTGGGTTTAGCTTTTCAAGTTATACCCCTGTCAAGCTGGAAAGTTAAGTGCACTTACGGAGAGTGTCACTCGGTTTAAGTGCACTTTGCCAAATCTAAACGGCGCAAGCGAAGTGTCACTCGCAGAAGAGTGCACTCCGGTCGGAGTGCGTTCACGAAACGCACTTTGCTGGTCGAGTGCGTAGCCTCGCCGCCAGCGGTTTGAATGGTACAGAATGCAATGCATAAAAAAAAGGACACAGAAGTTCGTTTTAGTTGTTGAACAGCTAAACACAAAATAATTTGTGTTTAGCGAGAAGCGAAACAGCACACTAATGAACAAAATTATCGTATACGCAGCTTCGTCGCACACCACCATGTTGTTCTGGATTGGCTAGGTATTCGTCTTGGCCAGCATTGACTTTGCAACACCTCATAGCAAAAGAAATGACGTTTTTGTTGAGAAAAAATAGATTAAGTTTGTTTTTATTTATAATACCACGTAAAACAATCACTTTTTAGAAGTTTTTTTTTTTATCTACATATTCAAAAAACGCGCTCGTGTCTGTCGCCATGTTTCTTTACGGCGAGTGCACTCCCTTTTCCCGTTTAGCACCGCGTAGCCTAAAGTGTCACTCAAGGTCCCGAAGTGCACTCCCCGTAAGTGCACTTAACTTGCCCGCTTGACAGGGGTATTACTATACTAGCCCATAATATTCAGCTACAGTCAACGTCCGAAAAAACGAATGAATGCCTTTTACTACCTTCAAGGGCTCAAATCGCCACAGGCACGTCTGAAATAGCTCTGAAGGCTTGCCAGTACACTTATTAGGTGTATCGTAGCTCGTACTGTGATAGGAGACGATGGGTGCACGCGTGTATAATTAAGGAAAACATACTGTGTCCCGTGACAATTGCCCCTTCCCACTCTTGATACGCTTCACCGCAATACATCACATACGCTTCACTGCGTAAGACTGCTGTATTGAGGCAAAGCTGACTTTCCGGAACCAGCATTATACAATGCACCGTGCTTTCCGAGTTTCCAAGACATTGGCGAGGATTACAAAAGCGGAGTCGGTGCCACTGCTAACAGTGGCAAATTGTTTCAATGAAAAACACAGCACCGAACAGAAAGAAGCTTGGTAGCGAATGTCGAAGTAGTTAGGTCAGCGTTGCCACGGTGGTGGCTACGGCTGCCAGCGTATCTGCGTTCGAGAGCGCCGGTTCGAGGAGGCGAGATAATCAAAATGGCGGCGGTGGTGGCTACGATTAATGCTGTTGCGGACCCCCGGCGAAGGTTTTTTGCGTCCGAAATTTCAGATGCTTTTATACATTGACTCTATGGGGTACGTGGTGGTGCCGTGAAGTCGTCATGAAAAAATTGGGTGTCCGGAAGATCGGTCGTTGACTGCATACGAACAGCAAGCAGTAAATCATTTGGGATGCACCATCAGGTTTGACTGAATCGTGTTCCATGATATTCCCACCACCTGTACAGTACATGTATATAGTTCCCTTTGTTATATCCTCTCTCTCTCTCTCCCCCAGCATAAACGCAGTTTGGCACGTGCTCCCGTGATTCGTATACTTTTGCTCAGGGGTGCACATATATTCCTGCTAATCGCAATAAAATGACAAGCGTAAATGAAAAAAAGCTTCGTTTACTATTACATACTATTCTGTTTCAGCCCATAATAGGTGTCAGCAGTTAGGTGCCAGAATGCAGCAGAAGTTCAGCACACAGAAATGCTTACATGTTAGGAGATTTAAAATGCACAGTCCCTGCTCTGCTGGTTATCTTAGTAGAAGATGCACAGTCCTACACTGGTTTCACAAACTAAGGAAACCTTGCTGTCAGCTCAGCATTCCCTTGCAGCTCTGCAGCACTTGCAAACCCACTAGCTGACTTAAACAAATAAGACAGCAGTGCATTTTCAGTAATATTCTTATAGAAGTCTGCCTTAATGCTGCCTTTTTAGAGCTGCATTGAGGACCTGCGACAACCAGGAAGAGAGCGCAACGACTGCTGATAGCCTTCCTGCGAGACACGGGGCTCATAGACACTTGGTGGCACACCTCTGATCTTACTCGAAGGAGGATCAGGCGGAACAATTGCCGGCTATGTATGCCGGGCTAACCCCGCCTGCTTCAACGTCACCACCACCTAGAACTGCATTGTATACATGTGTGACTGCTAGTTTGCAATTCGCTTAGACCTAACATGAAGTAGCACGAACATTTAAAAACGCACAAATGAATAACTGCAGCTTATTTATCGTTTCTGAGATTGCCAAAATCTTGACCTGTCAATGAATATGAAGAGATGTAGAGGAAATCAGCACTCACCTTCCTTCTTGCTACAGACTTTGAGACCTGCCTTCTCTCTATCTTGTAGTGCCGCAACACCTGGAACCACCAGAACAAACCAGATTAGTACAGCACGGTATGCTGCTGAGCTAGAGGGTGCTGTGTTTGTGTCTTCTGCTGTCCCATCCTTAAGTGATGTTTTGCCCACTGAATATTGTCGCAGCATCAGGGAAGTGATGATAGTGTCCAAGCCACACGCACCTGCTAGTCCTGTGACAAGTTTCTCCTGCCAAGCAACACCTTAAAGTTAACTTCCTCTGACCAGCTGCTCCACTCATCAGCTCTGCAAGCCAGTTAAGATGGCTTCCACATGCAAGCAAGATAATACCGAAGTTAAAAGGGAAAATTCAGTGATTTCGAGCGAGTGCACTTAGCCTCGCTGAGTGTCATTTCAGCGACATGGTGCTAGACGGTAAAATGAAGTGTCATTTGGGATTGACGACAATGACGATTTAGAATTGTAGAGCTCGATATGACTTACCATTGAGTTTTAGAAACGGTTACTCTTATTACAAAAAGAAATGCTTATTTAGAAGCTTTGCCATAAAAAATTAATATATCAATCTCATTAACACATCTATTTGCTTTAAGTCCATACAAGCATGGAATGTAACCAAAATCCAGAGTCAAAATGGCGGCTTCCAATCACAATGAGCTTTTCAAGCTTATTTTGGCTTCATTGATGTCGGTAAGAAGCTCATAACATCTAAAATCGCGAAGAAGTGATCTTAAAATTAGTGCCGACTCTGCTGTGAGCATTTATATACCGTATTTACTCGCGTAATGAACACACCTCCCCACTTTTCCAATCAAGAAGCATGCCTTTTTCTTTTCCCCTCGCATAATGAACGCACCCCGAACTTGCTGACGTGAAGTAGGAGAGACACAGTACGATTCAGCGTCTCATATGGCGTCCGGTGGGTACAATTGTATCGGATGCCGAATCGTACTGCGTGTTTCCTACTTTTATTGCGATGGCAATTATATGGACACACCAGGCGCATTTTCCGCGTCCGGCGCTGAAGAACGCGCCTCAATCTCCTGCGTTTGAGGGAGGAAAGCGGGGAGGAAACGCGCCACATTCAGTCGCGCGCATGGCACCAAAAGGAGAGGGGCGGTGCAGCAACTGCGAATTGCATGGCCGCGCGTACCTTATCTTGAAAGCTATCTGTATGGCGGGCTGAGTCTAGGTGCGATGGCAGCTTATACCTTTGTGCGTGCTCTGTTCTCGCCGCTCAATCTGCGTTGAAGCGATACACAGAATGAAGATTACTTTGCTTGCTGTTGCTGCCGCGCTTCCTCATGTCAACGTTTCTCACACCGCGGTCATCGAGTGTGGTGTGTTCATGTTTGCCTATGCGCATTGACACCACGCTAGTTTATTTACATAGTTAGCGAATTTTTACAAGTTTATACGGCTGATAAAACTATTATCCTTACTTTGTGTAGCTGTCAATGCATTTGCTATCACAACAGATGGTTTCGACTTTTTTTTTTTTATAGGTGGCTGCAAAAAAAAAAAAAAAAAAAGCTCAAGCTTTTACCCCACATAATGAGCACACCCTCCAACTTTGCGTATATTTTCCCGGAAAAGTGCGTTCATTATGCGAGTAACTACAGTATTCTTGAAGCACCGCTATCGAGGTTACACACTTCAGCACAGCGAAGAGAGTTCGTCGAACACACTCGCCGGCAAGTGCACTTCACAGCAATTGTCACTAGACTTTTGCCGTCTTACAGCCTATGAGTGACACTAAGGTCGAAGTGTCAATAAATTCATGAAGTGAGATAACATTTGGTACCTCAGCTTTCCAGCGCCACATTTAATACAAGTCAAACGTGTCAAAAGTTCTAATTAGATGAACAACATGATCTTATGTGATCTATTCCTGGGGCCTTAATTTAATGTGTTCTGGATGGAAAAACAGGTTTATGAAAAGTGAATACGCGTTCCTCCATGGAAAAAGGCTCAAATGCTGCACCCTCAGTGAAAGTGACGAAATTTCTTGCATCTACAGCATCAGCAAAATTAATGTACCATATACGGAACGACATGACATTTTAGATGTGCATAAATTTGTAAGGAATAGTTGACTTGTTCCTATTTCAGTGGAGACATTACCTCAAAAAGTGAATAAATTGTAATATAGGTAAAATAAGCTGCTAGAAATAATTTTACTTTGCCGTGACTTGTGGTTCACTACTTATATTAAAAAAAAATATATATGGGGTTTAACATGCAAAAACCACAATCTCAATATGAGGCATGTCGTAGTGGGGGACTCCGGATTAAATTTGACCACATGGATCAAGTGCGTCTAAATCTAAGCACACGAGTTTCGCATTTTGCCCCTATCAAAAGGTGCCCGCTGTAGCCGAGATTGTGACCTGTAACCTTAAGCTTAGCAGTGAAAATGGGGGTCTGGGAGTTTATGCACTAAAACCACAATCTGATTACAAGGCACGTCGTAGTGCGGGACTGGGGATTGAATGCCATAGCCATTCAGCTACCGTGGTGGTTTCAGCTCATGCCTTTTATGATGCAACATGAAAAAAAATTAAATTATGGGGTTTTACGTGCCAAAACCACGATCTGATTATGAGGCACGCCGTAGTAGGAGACTACGGATAATTTGGACCACCTGGGGTTCTTTAACGTGCACCTAAATCTAAGTACACGGGTGTTTGCACATTTCGCCCCCATTGAAATGTGGCCGGGATTCCATCCCGCGACCTCGTGCTTAGCAGCCCAACACTATAGCCGCTAAGCAACCACGGCAGGTTCTGATGCAACATGTCCATTCAAAGTAGTTCTTTTGTAACTATTAAACAGTCATACGGTGGATTTGCTTTTTGTTGACACAAGCTGGGCCAGTATTTTGTAGCGATGCGTTATGCTTTATTCTATACTAGTCTTTGCATCCACCACTCACGGCCGGCTGATCCCATTGATAATGTTATAGTGAACCGTCGCTCTGACCACTGACCAAGCACGAAAAGGCATTAGCATTGGAAAGGCATCGCTACAAATACCGGTGCTTTGTGCAATAGAAATAGCGAACTTTTTCTTTGTTGAGTTTATTTAATCACTTCAGCTATATTTCAGCTGGAGCATCACAAGACACTTAATTTATGCAACTAAATAGATGTAAATCAGCTCGACATTTTAGCAGCCCGATATTTTATTCAGAAATCTGCAACTTCCCAAATCGTGGAAGCTAGTTCTAAATTGCAAGCTTTCAGCTTTGAAGTTTTTGGCGACTAGAAGTGAAGTTTCCTCAAAATAGCATCCGCTTTAGCTTTGCCAGAACGCCAGTAATGCACCCTTGTAACTGTTCCAAACTTTGTGTTCACTTGCTTGTATTGATGACGAAAACGTATCCAAATTATCTGCAAGTCATTTGTTCTAGCCCTCTTAAAAAAAAACTGCTTTGTGAACGCGTTCTCGTTCGAGTCAATTTTCTTCTGTAGAGAACTACTTTCGTGTGCACTGTCATTCGTTCTCTCATGTGCCTCATCTACTTTGGCCAAGGAAAACAGTGTATTCATTCACTTCTCGGCCGGTTTCTGTCACAGGTCCCGCTGCCATATGCTTCTCTTCAACGCGTCAACCTCACGTGACAAACTGAGCGATCACGTCGGCAGGCCGGTCGGCATTCGTGCAAATGCGGCATGGGTCTCACTTGCTGCGCGCACTCAACAGCGTGATGCAAGCCGTGTTGTGCGAGTATACGCACCTTAACCTTCCTTCCTTCCTCGTCTTCGCGAAATTCGGTAGTGACCTTCTCTTCACCATCAGCGACTTCAACTTGCGGCAGATGCGGAACTTGGGAAACTTGCGGTGGCAGGGCCGGCAGAGGGACATCTGCGAACCGGCAATTAAGCAAGCTCAGTGTCAACACAGCACTAAATGACGCCGTTTGACGACGAGCTGATGCGTGATCGGTGTCAGATGTAGTACTGAAAACGGCGAATATGTTAGAACGCAAACTAGGCCTACTGCTTCGACGTGGGAAACGGCTCAACCACACAAGGGGCAAAATGACTCAGGGCAGAAAGGATGAAAGCAACACAAGGGGAGCCTTCGTGTTGCTTTCGTCTCTTCTGCACTGAAGTATTTCGCAATGAACACAAACTAACAAGCCGAACATCCAGCTACGTATCTAGAAAGGGGGGCTCACCTTCACCCTGCTCGACCCGATCAGCCCAGCTAGGCGTTATGCTAGAATAAGGAGAAAAGAGTGGTAAGAAAGGCGAATGCGGTATTTCAACAGCATTAAATTAACATAACTGCACGTTATAAACAAGACCAATTGAACCTACGAGTTGTCAGCAACAGGCATTGTCAACAGCTTCGTTAGCTTTACGCACGGCTTTATGGTACCCCTTGGCTTCGGGCATGGCTTCGGCCAGCGTTGCCGCTTGGCACAGCCGCTGGGTGAGCTTATGTGGCGCACACGTGATGCAGACTAGAGTGTACTATATGCAGACCAACGTATCTATAAACGTTGATGCATACGACCTAAAAAGCATCTAAACCTAGTCAAAAAGTGCCTTTAAAAGGAGAAATAGAAATAAATATAACAGTTATATATTTTTTAGTAGTATGAGTTATTAGGTATTGTAGCAGGGTTAGCGAGACCCTAGCGGGGTGTCAGGTTTGCGCCAATTTTAAGCTGAAGGCACAAGCCGTTCTGCGAGCCACTAATCTGTGACGATCTTATGGCAATGTGTGCTTTGAAATGTGAGTGGTCGTATGTTCTCGATCATTTAAAGTGCTTCGGAAGTTACGTTATTTTGTTAGTGTTTAAAACATCGATTAGTTCATTTATTTTTGTCTTCTACTGATTAAAGATACCGACACTATCGTGAAAACATTGTCAGGGTGCCCGTTACGCGCGTCGTCTTTGCTCCCAGATAAAGAAAAGCTTGCTTTGAATCACGTTCATTTCGATAATTCAGTTTCTGTGCTAAACCGGCGAGTCACGACGTGGTCGTGGGTTACTTAAACTTTCTGTGAGGGTCAAGGAATGCACGTGATTTCATGACATCGTGATTTATTTGAATTCAGTGCGCACGATGTTAAGCACAAACAAATACGATCCGCGCTACATGTGCCTGCTTTCTCCAGTTTTTCAGACACTTTGAAAGTGCCGGGAGTTACTGAACATCTCGGGATTTGTGGCACCTAGCTGCCCGCAAAATGGCTTGTGGGCAGGGATCTATGCAAGCAAACCCGGTGGGTGGCTACGGGCATCGTTTTGTTTGCTCGCATCGACAAGTAGCGATTCTGACAGTGACAGTCATGCGTATGTGTATCTTCTTTTTGAATGGCAGGATTTTCTATTTCATCCTGTACGCACCATAAACGTTACGGCTGGAGGCGAATCTGTCTGTGCTGATTCCGTGAACCTGGTCGCAGCGTCGTCGAGGTTTGGACTGATCTTTGCAGCATTTGATCAGGGTGAGTAAAAGACTACCATGGTTATGTTCCTTTTACGCTGGAAAGTTTTCTATAACTCTCGGCAAATGGCTACTAGCCATAAGTGTTTTAGCACGGATTCGCACGGAAACCACGACACTAAAATACGTTCGTCATCGAGTGAATGCAACAAACTCGCTTTACTTGCAGATTGTGCAACTGTAGTATCGGTGCGCCAGTGGCATAAAAAGTGGTCTGTTTCACAACAAGGTGGCTAAATGTATGGTAAATATGTACCTAGGAGGAAACTGCGCCAAACCTTGGCTCTGGGTATCGTGGCCGACCAAGGATCGATTGGGCGAGGCGTGCAAAGTAGCTTAGGCTAATCTGGGTGATGCCGATGTTGGGTCAACTATTTTTGCCAACCTGGCCATTGTGTTTCCTTGCATGGACAGACTGAAATTTTATGACCTGACTCCGTCCAAGAGTTAGTCTGAGAGTAAGAAGACTATGGGCACATAGCTTGAGTTGGATGTCTGATTCTAACACTGGGAAGCCACGTATTACGCAAAATGATTTGGTTGTCTTGATACTCTTGCACATTATTGTGATGCATTACTGCTTCATTGAATTTAGAATTCATTATGTTTGCTTTGATTGACCACCTGATCACCAGCAAAATTGAAGTAAATTTAGCATTTAACTGGAGTCAGTAGTCTCTACACAATAATTTATTATGATAAACACTAAGAACAGTTGAGCACTGTTAGCTTCATTTATTGGTTTTCCAAATTTTACTATCATTAATGAAGGGCACTGTTTTGCCATGTTGAATGATGTTACACTTGCCTGTTAGACAAAGGCATAAGAGGTGGCAGTAATAAATTATGTACATAAATTATTGGACCACTACATGGAACAAGCTAGAGAACTTGTCTCCATTTAATTTATGGGGTCATAGTGCATGTTACCTAAAATTTTTGAAGATTCCCTACCTTATCATGCAGGAGAAGTTTCGCACCAGATCAGTGCTGTTAATGGTGTACCAATATTTTTTTTTTCTGACTGCCATATGGCAGCTTCCCTTCTCATTCGCTCTATGCCAGTCCCTTAGTGCAATTTGACCTCAATGCATTTTGGGACGGCATACATTTTACATATACCTGAAAAACATAATGCGCTCACTTTGGCCCATAGTAGCGCCAGTGGGACATGTGTTTGCAGTGCCCACTGAAATGATGTCAGTGAACTTGGCAGGGCATGTACTCTTAGCCATGCAACGTGGCAAGATCAACTTGCTGGCAGTACTTATTGGTCTAGAGCCGGGCTGCACAACATATGGCTCGTAAGCGGAATGCAGCCCCCGGCCGAGTTTAGACTTCTGTGGTGTGCTGATGCTGCAACTGAGCATAGCCATATACAGTCAAAACTCGATATAACGAACCTAGATTTAATGAAATTCGCGATGTAATGAACTATATTCATTTACCGGTCTTAGTTCCATTGAAAACCGTGTATTCTTTTTTCTTTGGGATTTAGCAAAGTTTCCGGCCATTTCAAGCATGTACTTGGCGCCTGTATGGCTAGTAAACCTAGCAATGAACTATAAAAAATGTTGCAGTTTCGTCCTGAAAAGTGAAGCATCGATTGTAATAGCATATTAGTGGACAGCCAACGAAGTAAGGATAGCAGTTTTATCGGCTGTATAAACTTGTAAGCATTCGCTTACTAACCAAATGAACAAGCATCGTGTCACGCGTACACAAGCAAACATAACACATCTCGCTCAATGACCGTGGAAACTGTCAAAACGCTGGAGTGATGCAGCGCGGCAGCAGTGGCGTGCGAATTCACCTTCATGCTAGCATGCCTCTCGCTTCAACGCGAATCATAAGTGGTGAAAATACAGTGCGCGGCGGTCTTTGTCCCCGCTGCAGATGGCTTTCAAGATACAGCGGCCAGGTGGTTGCGCGTGATGTGGAACGCGCCCCCCTCCCTACCTTCTCCCCGAAGCCTTGTTTCCAGTGTTGCCAAATGTCAGCAAGCAAAAGTAGCTAAAAAATTCAGCAAGGAGCTAAAACTAGCCAATTATATTTTCAAGCGCCTTTTTAACGTATTCTGGGTATGTAACACATTTATTGGCAGCTGTATTATCTTGAAAGATTAAACACAGCTCGAAGTCGTGTTTTCCTGCAGGCAACTACACAGAAGATGTAGAAAAGAATAATAAATCTGTTCCCGTTTTGATTCCAATAATTTAGGGCAGGCGCAGTTCTTGCAAAGCGTCAAAGCTTACGCGCTCACAAAAGACGAGCTGTGTATGCATCACTGCTTTGTAAACATGTAAAAAATGAACTACTTGTACTTTATGGGCGTACCTAAAGGCCTATGTAATCGAAATTCTTATCAAAATGCACAACTATAAAAAAATTAAACAAGAAATTGCCTCGTCGACACTGAAGACTTCTTTAATAAAATATAGGATTTTTTGTGCCTATTCTGTGCCTATACTGTATTTTTTGCCATGTTTGCAAACCACATTTAATTACTATGTAATGGCATGGAGGATGGTCAGTTGTCTGGTTGGTCCATCACATGCAAAAATTACACTGCTAAACAACACCTTAACCAAAAGGCTGACCTTAGTAAACGAACATCAACATCAGGGGTGCGATTTTGTACGCGTTACAAAATGGAACGGAGGCGGTCCGTTCCATCGAGCCGCACACGATTGGTCGATTTGATCGTCACGGTTCAAATTGACCAATCGTGTGCGGCTCACGGTTCAAATTGACCAGTCGTGTGCGGCTCGATGGAACGGACCGCCTCCGTTCCATTTTGGAACGCGTACAAGATTGCGCCCCAGAATGATGTTGCTTTTTGGATGTTGATTTTATTAACAAAAAGCTTTTGATGAAACTATTCACATGCAGACATGTGAAAGCCATGAACGCCCGGAAAAAATTTTCACCAGAGTATGATCGTTAAGAACATTGAATTAAACAAAGCCTAACAACAGACTTGCTGAAGAAAACATAAAAAATGCTTATTTCACTGCGTCACGTGTTGATAAGCAAAGTACAATACAATAGGAAAACAAAGAGGAGTGCAATCTTCCGCACCAGGCAAACAAAACGGTGACGTAGACAAAGGCCGTGCAGTACGTATGGAGTGCAACACTTTTCCATGCACATAAATTGTAACATGCCATCAGATATTTGAACATATCTCAACGAAATTCCACATTTACAACAAACGAAACAATCTAGAATAGCATTTGATACACATAAGTGACGTAACGTGCAGTAGAGATTTTAGCGTACTTCTAAGCGTACACTCAACCACACTGGCGAACAAGAAAAGCACTGTTTTACATACCAGTAACCCATAACATATAGCAAGGCCGAGTGATAAAAATGTGTTTGCAAACTTGAGAAGAGCAAACCATTTATACCAGATGAGTACAATATGTACAGCACAATAAGGAAATTTACAATATGTTAAACAAACATAGCAAGGGATCGGCCTCGAAATTCCTAGTTATACAGCCTCACTGGCAGTACAAGTATAAAGGAAGCAATAGCAGTACATAATGGAAATCAGTCCTGCGGTACACACAATTCTTGGATAACATCTGCAGCTTGCAGGACATCATCCTCTGACGTTGAGTATGATGTCATCGTGCTGATTTTTGCTAGCACATCACTTGGCACGCTATATTCGCGACTTTTTTTTTTTGTGCCTCCGAAGCCCGTCCCGCACGCTTAGTAGCGCATTTATTGTGTCAATGCCCAACCTATTAGCTTCTGCCAGCTCCCTCTGAAACGACATGGGAGACCCTAATATGGTCTCCTGAAGAAAAGCTACAAAAAGGAATCGTTGCCTGGGCGGAAGAGGTCGCCGCAGACAAGCGGCCACCTACAATGCCCTGAAAATGTTTTCTATAAAGTTGTTTCCTCCTCCTCCAACCTATTACGACGCTTGCTCTTCACAAAGCTCATGTCGCTAAAGCATCGTTATACTCGCGTTTCTACGTTAGCACTGGCAATGACAGCACTGTCATGGCGAGCGTGGCCAGCTCGGCAAACCGAACTCTGCCCAGAAACCATCACTTGTATTCGTAGAGCACCATTTTACGTGCTGCAGTTTCGCAAACGGGCACGGCTTCCACGGAAGCCAAAGGGAACTGTGACGCCAATTCTGTAATTGGCTCATGTATTGCTTTCAGTGTGTGCTCCACAGAGAGGAGAGAAGCCTTTTGCAGGCACTGAATGTTTTCTGGAAGCCGCTGACACAGCTGGCTGACGAGTTTCACAATGAAACATTGAGAGCGAAGGCGCAGCTCCTTTTCATCGTCGCGTGGCAAGCGTGCGTCTCGAAATGCTATTGGCCCTGGGGGCGAGCTCCACCACTGGAAAAGCTGGCGCCACCATCGGCATGACGTGGCATGAGGGAACACGTGGACGCAGCGGCCGCGTCGTCTGCTTTGGAAGCGCCGAAGCGAGCTGAAAACAAAAGTCCCACCTGCGCTTCGGTTCTAATTAAGTGGGGATGTTTTCCCGCCTCGGGTGTATGCTTGACAACAGTTGAAAGCACTATAACAGGTAGTGGCTGCCTTTGAAGGCGTCCAAAATGGTAGGCTACTGCTCGGTGTTGCAGCGCCGTACGTATGCAACGGAGCCCTGTGTCAGCCTTCACACGTACCCGCAGGCCAAGAAGCTGTGTGTACCTTGGATTGCGAAACTTAAAACCGACAAGCAGCCATCAGCTACAACTCGGGTGTGTAGAAAGCACTTCCGCGAGGGAGATTTCTGCTACGGCGTTAGGGCTGTGATGTTTGGTGAGTAGCAGAAAGCGCACACTGAGAAGCTCGTCCGCGCGCGCTGCCCGGTTAATGTCATGAAGATTTGGTCTATGAACTTGTTGATGCTAGATACTGCCAAGTTCACCAGAATGGAAAGGGGACAGTAAGAAGCACAATAAAAAAAAGGCATGGCATATGCTCATGTTTGTGTTAGCACCAAACAATGAATGTACCGGATTAACATAAAGAAGCAGTGGGAAATTCCTCACTGAGAAGACCGATAAACATACAGACCGATAAACATGCGACGCAGCTTAAGAAATAACGATATTGAAACGTCCATGAATTTAGAAGAAATAAAAAATTGAATCATCACGATGGCACATCACGAGTCGCCGTATAGCATCGAAGTCCCTAGTTATTGACCCTTTTCGCGGCGATCCCGTGGGCGCTGCCATGTTTGATCACGTGGTGACGTGTCCATTGCTTGCCTCAACTGCCTCCGTTGCCTCCTTGTTTACGATGGAAGTGTATGACGCCGGCGCGGCTTAGAAAACCTCTGTTTTCGGAGATACCGTAGACGGTGACTAGGTGGACGACACGAAGCTTTGATCACAGCTTCAGAGAACCTGCAAAAACGCTTTCGGAGCTGATTAAGCTATGTCCAAACGGCGCAAGCAGCGTACATGGTGCTTGTTCTAAAAGCGGGGCGAAATATGTATTCCAAACTATCCCAGCTTTCCGATTATGAATTCAGTAAGGATTAGTGTGTTTTGCTCTTTGTTCGGCTCCCGGCCACGGCGGCCGCATTTCGATGGGGGCGAAATGCGAAAACGCCCGTGTACTTAGATTTAGGTGCACGTTAAAGAACCCCAGGTGGTCTAAATTTCCGGAGTCCCCCACTACGGCGTGCCTCATAATCAGAACTGGTTTTGGCACGTAAAACCCCATAATTTAATTTTTTTTTCTTTGTTCGGCAAATATTTTAAAGCAGTGGCTTGTCAGTTTCTGACTCAGTGAAGTTCCTCGGTGCGGCCACTATCTGATTATTTTCTGCCTAATCGCTCGCGGGTGTGCTCAGTTCCGATAGATGTGTTCTTGCTGCGCATAATGCTTGAAACGTAGCTGTTTTGTACATTGTAATACCTTGTAGCGAATATATATTACAGCTAGTAACTCGCTTACTCTTGTGGACGGTCACGAAACATTCAGCTTCGACCATTCGTGCGCCATAGGTGTAGTCCGTCATTTATTGTGCATATACAGTACGTATATATGCAAGTGTGCGCCAATTCACTTATTCTTGATACGTCGGCGATAGAGTGGGCGTAAGTTTTCCTGCTATTTGGGACAGATGTGTATAGATAGCGTGCGCGAAACTTACTACTGTATGACAGGAAGCGGCGCTACTCCCTTTGTAATTGTTTAACGAGTGGTACTCACTCTTGCCGACGTTCTGGGGATGAAGCCCTTTCTTTGAAGGTTAGAGAAACAAGGCTGGCGGATGAGCAAATTTCTGTATCCTCGAGGAAATCACGAAGTGCCGGTAACACGTTCTAACAGTTGCAGTAGCGGTCTGCGAACTTGGTCAGACAGATTCATTCTATTCCTTAACATGCCAGTCACTATTTTTGCAGCCAACTACTGCACACGTGTTCAATCCACATGATTCAATCTAGCATGATTGGAGCACAGTGTGTTAGCGAAAACTCAGTTACATTTCCGACAGCTGATCGCACAAAAGCAAGGTAGAAGCAGTAATGGTTTCGTATTCGTGCGCGGTCGCCGAGGAGAGGTATGGCGCGCCGCCGTGAGCGCCATCTCGTTTCTCTAAAACAAACTGCTCCGCGAAAAGGGTCAATAACGAAATTATTTTTGAACAGCTCTGATAGCGTCCACGCAACAATGGTTGCTTGTGTATTGTCAAATGTTCATATGCTGTGGCCTAAATCTCACGGCACAGTGCGAAAACGCGCTCGCAGCGAAAGCGAAACATTGTGCGCGTACATACATGCAGACGCGCAGTCGGTAGCTGCGAACCCGTGCGATTGCTGTATTGAGGCTTCATTCTGTTATGCTCCATTTGGTTATACAGACAGCACACTATCAGAACACATTTCACATAGCCTGCTCTCAGAGATTGCCTACCTTCCACGCAAGAAGTTGGTTCGGGGGACTCCATCGCGTCGACTGCGCGCTATGGGCGTTCACTGTACGTATTTGGTAAAGAGATAGCTCCTGTAAACTATTCTGCGCTGTCTGTTTGCCCAAGCTTATTATTTTGACAGTAAGAAACTTCCCTCGCTTAGAAAGTACTTACAGAAATGGCCAGGAGGGCTCCCGCGTGGTGTTTTTATTGAGCGCCGACAGCCAAAGCTACGGGGAGCGCTCCGCGTTATTCCTCATATTACGCAATCGAGGCGCTTCCGACAGATTGCGACTCCGTAACTCCTTGCCCCCAATTTCAAACCAGTGACCAAAGTACGGATTTGGGTCAAGATGCTCGTTGTTAGAATGTTGTTCGCAGCTAAATTAAATTTTTGGTAGCTAGTTGAGTCCAAAAGTAGCTAGATCGAGCTACAAAATAGCTAAATTGTCAACACTGTTTGTTTCCCGGGTGAGCGCGCGACCGCTCGGGCCGCCCGGAATAGAACCCCCCCCCCCCTCCCCCCTCTTTCCTTACCCGCCCTCCGGAGCGTTGCACGCCACTGGAAGACGGTGCGCCACTGGTGGGTGCGCTTCCTTCACGCTTCGCTCTCTTGCGTGCGCACGATGGAGCCGCGATCGCCGGCTCGCACGCTTTCACTCGCACATACAGAATACGGCGCGCGACGATTTTATTGCCCTTGTTACACTGTACCCTTGTACTTTATATGGAAACCCACAGCGATGACGGCAGAAATGAGCTTGGTGGGTCCATATAATTACTATCGCAATACAATGTTGGCCGATGCCAAAGTTATTTCAAGCGTCCTTCCGCATGAAAAGTGTAAGCGGCGAAAACGCCGTGAAAGCGCGCGCGCCGGGAGGCGGTAGGTGGGAAAGTTGTTGCGCCATTTGTCCCGTTGGTAAACAAGTTGCGGAGGCGGGGCACGGCAGCTCGCAGCGCTCGGAGAAACACGAGAGCTGACAATTCCTTCTGCGCAAGGGGGATGGGGAGGATGTGAACGCACGGTTACCTATCAAGCACGCTCTAGGGGAGGAGGCAGAAATGCGCGCCTATCTGCCTTCTATCTCGCGCGTCTCCTCCTCGCGCACGACCATGCGCGGGCCACGCGTCGTGAGTTTTAGAATGGGGCACCAAAGAGCTTTGCGGGTGTTAGTGTTGGGGCATGCAGGAGTGAAGAGTTTTAGAAAAGGGCTTTGCGTTTGTGGATAGTGGCTTGCGCTTGCAGCGCCACTATGGTGTCGAAGTAAAACTATTGTAAATACTAAATTAAACTGAAATTTTATAAGAAGAGTAATCTTGACTTTCGTGTTTTTGCGTTTAATTATAATTTGGAGGTTATTCTATTAGCAGCAAGTGATTTGTTTTGCTGAATTTTGAGTAACCAACTTTACGTGCATTCACCCATAGTTTATCACTATAAGGGCCCATTCACACTTGCGACTAGGCGAGGTCGCGCGACAAGTTGGTCGCAAAGCGACCAGTCGCAAATGGTCGCTTTTCTCGAAAAGCGACCGTTTTGTGCCAGTCGCTCACTGCTCGATTTTTCAGTCGCGCGACCGCAGTCGCAGAACAGCTGAACCAATCAGATGCGAAGGAACAGGACGTCCATATACGCTGCCGCTTATTTTACGCGGCGATGACATTTCAAGCAGACGTGAACGGCATATCGTAATACATTTCGGTTTAGCGACTCGTCGGTCGCATTTGTAAGTGTGAACATCGTTCGTCTTGAGTAGTTTTCTGGTCGCCAGTCGCAATTGGTCGCGCGACCTCGCCTAGTCGCAAGTGTGAATGGGCCCTAACACCTAGAGGGTAATCGTCTAAAACGTGGATATGGCTACACAAATAATGCGTTCTTAAAATAAAATCTTCATAAAAGGATTTCTTTCGCCCATATTACATCTCTGAATAAAGTTTACTCACCTACAATGCAGAATCGAGTGAAGAAAAGCAAGAACAGACAAGTCGTTCCAAAGCGAGCGAGAATCTTGTCTGTCCTCCAACTTTACGGCCAGCTGACACTTTTTACGTTTCATATAATTTTACATCCAAGAATAATCCTCAAAATTAAACAAAACATGTTTTTGAATAATAATTAAGGTAAAACAGCTTTTTACGTGCTGTTCAGCAGCGAATTAATCATTGTGACAGACTGAACGGTGATAGCCAGGTACGTCTTCAAGGCGTACTGATACAGTGTACCCCTTCTAGTACACTGTAGTACTGACTCTCCGAGAACGATGCCAGTCCGAAGTCACAGTATAGCGGCGTTCGCAAGCGTGCCACACCGCAGCAGCGCAATATTTAGCTCTAGGTAATATAGTGAGAAACTATGCCTTCACCAGCCAAGCTAATACATGTTAGGCATATAGTAGGATACAACTTAAGAAAAAAAAATAGCAGTTGGCAACAAAGCCACACGGACCGCGCGGGGTTGTGTTACTCCGCCAGCCAATCACAGAAGCAAACAAAATCGTCGTCATGCGACATTTTCTAAACGGCGTCGTACTTGTACGTTCCATAAAGATACGAGTGAAAACGTATAAAATTACGCGCTTATAATTTTATTTTTCTGGTTACCACCTTATTTAGGTATCGGGGAAAGTTTGAAGTACGCACTATTTGCAGCCTCGCGGAACAGTGGCTGGTAGTTATGACGGCGTGGGCGGGGCTTCACTGCAGACTTAAGTTGTATTCGACTAGAGTCGACTAGATTGGGGGAGTGGGTCCAACGAAGGCTCCCCGCTGAGGCTTTTAATTATTGAAAAGTTGGTGGCGCCACCGTCGCTTTCTCTCGAATGAGCGGCCGGCGCGCGGGGCCGAACGCTTGTCGCGTCGGAGACCCTACCGGAAATCCATGGAGGTTTTACAGGTAGATACTCGGTGGCGGCAACACTGGCGTCATTCCCCACCGATAGTTTGTAAATAAAATGGAAAAACAGCGGCGGAAAGAATGCAAACGACGCAACAACGACGGTGCATCGAGAAGACGACAGCTACTCAGCCCGTGAGCTCGCATCAGCCAATGAGCGCTGTCGAAACAGCCGGAGCCAACGTTTATTGACCAGAGATTCAGAATAAGGCGACGGCAGCACCGCTACAATTTCCACGTTTTTTGCTTCACCCTCGGCGCTTGCCAAGGTGTCCGCTGGACCCACTCCCCCAATCTAGTACACTCTAATTCGACTATGGGCCTCTGCGCTGGAGTTGGATGTATAGTAGCGGCGCCTGGTGGCGGCGAGAAAAGTTGTCTGGGTAGTACCAGCTTGGGTAGTATTGAGCCCTGGCTGAGGCGAAGCACGTTTCTAGCCCGAGTTTTGCGTTGATTCGCACATTTTTATGCGTTGTTGCGATTTCTAAAAGGCTCGTCACTTCTCACAGACCACGCTGCGAGCTGGCCGCTGCCTGGTTTCACGAAAACTGACTCTCCGTGTGCCGTGGGACGTAATGCTGGAAGCAGAAGGAATCGGCGACGCCGATCCAGAGAGACCTAGCTCAGCCTCGAAAAAGTGTCACCGTCGTTACTGCTGCGTCGTGGGCTGCCACGAGCAAAAAGGCCTGAATCCCAACATCAGATTCTACCGTTTTCGTTCAAGGCCTCACGCAGTGGAGGTTCGGGCGCGCTGGATAACTTCACTACCCCACTACGAGCAGCACAGGTTCGAGAGTTAAATGTGCTCATCCTTGACCTCAAGCCGTTATACGTTAACGCAGCGCCAGCAAGGCAGTATTGATTACAGCACGTCGATGTTCGAGTGCTGTCATTAAGAGCTACATCAAGCGAGCAGCGCACGAGCTTGCACTGCAGCGCGCGATTTGCAGATACGTTACTGCGAGCTCATTTGCATTGCATCAGTTATTTATCAGTTGCTAAAGGGACAGATGGCCGCTACTACAGCGCCGGCATAACTACTTGTCTAGCTGCATGCAGTCAACAGAGATTGCAGTAGGCCTGCCATTCCGCGGCATGCTGAAAGACAGCTGCCGTTGCGGCGCGTACCGTCGTGCGCTCGAGCAGTTCCGTACACGCGTGTGCTTATCGCTGCTGTGAATTCATTTATAGCAAGCATTTCCTCGCATTTGTGCACCTGAATCTAGCAGTGTGCAAACCTGACCTGAAGTTCAAATTCGTACGCGACTCGCTTGACTTGCGATTGAGACCCCGCTAAAACTTTGCCGCTTATTTCTTGAATGGCGTACAAGTATTCGGCGTTGAATAATTTCTTGCCTTTACGCAGTGCGCCACCCTTGAAAAAAAATCTTCGCGCTCGATATTTGCTGCAGGCCGTGGTACAACACAACCGAAAGAGGTGGGTCCATATAGACCGTTTTTTCATGGGCGCCGCAATTGCGTAGGCAGTGGCGCCATCTATGGGCAGTTGGCATGCTGGCTTGGGCGAACGCCCGTGTTGTACGCTATGGCATACGTTCAGTCATCGACGACGCATTCACCCATCTTACGGAAATTGTGTCTTTACAAATAGCTGTTGAATTCTCTTGATGCGATCCACTTCATGATGCGATCCCCTTTGTATATTGTGCCTTACAGGGCAAAAAGGAAATGCCGATCTAAGCACGAAGCAATTGTGGGTGCTCGCTGTGTTGAGCAAAGCCTTCGGCCTTGCAGGAGGCTAACGTAGACATAGTGATTTGAAGTCTACTTAATATGCGTGAGAACGATGCCGGTGGCTGATGAATATGTTTTACAACTCTTCGTCGAGTGAAAACCGATACATCCAGCATAGTTCACAACACATACACACACCGCGGCTGATGATGCGCGTCGCATTTTTGCACGTCCAAGAGAAATTTCCAGATACTGTAGCTACTGCTGCACCTAAAGGCTACACAGTGGTTGTTCGACGACCTCGTAAGAACGGACATCCCGTAAATTGAACTCAGAACTAGCTAAAACACCTCCAAATCGTTCCGCAGCGCGCGACCGGTAATGCCACGTGCACACTAGCGGCAAAACGCGCGCGGCGCGCTGCCGGCGGCAAGACGCGCGCCGCGAAAGCAGCCGCGAAACGGGTTTTTCTTACCACGGCATGGATCGCTCCTGGACCGATTTTTTGCGGTTTGCCGCGTGCCGCGGATAAAGGAGACCAATGAGAGCGGCCCGCTTCCGTGACGTGCGCGCGGGAAATGGTGCCATGCGGACCCGCCCGACCGCTTGTTTCTCGTTTCGCACTATCATCTGCATGCGTCAGCTCCCTGGATAGTTCGAGAAGGGGAGAGGAAGTCTAGTCTGTCACGTGATTGCCGCAGCGGCGCGCCGCCGGTTCGTGTGGCCGCCCTGCCGCTGCTGCGTTTTGCCGCCGGCGGAGCGCCGCGCGCGTTTTGCCGCTAGTGTGTACGTGCCATTATGGCACGTACACACTAGCGGCAAAACGCGCGCGGCGCGCCGCCGGCGGTGGCACGTACACACTATAGTCGGATACAACTTTAGAAGACAGCGGCATTTGCCCCTCAAAGGCGGATGCATACGAGCCGGCACCAATAGGCGCGCACTTCAGGTGACGTCATGAGCCGGACGGCCTGGTGTCCCCGCCGACGGAGAACATGCCTAACATGGCCGCCCTCGCTTCGAACTGGGCCGAGTCGCGTCAGCTCTGTGAGTCTCCCTTCGTCAGAGTGGTCTGTCATGCCGGAAATATTATTGTGAGCTTACGATGCACAATTTGTGCCTGCGTGCGTTTGTTCTGAGCCTTGAGCCGGCGAAGAAAGATTGCAGCGAACATCGGTGGCGCTGCGCTGCGCTTCGTGTGGAAACAAGATCCCGCGGCGGCATACCGCTGCAAACAAACATTGTACGTGTTTGTTCCGTGGTGTTCTGTTTTGCTCCTAAGTGAAGTTACGACGAGGAGAGTTCGCCAAAGTCTGGTACCTACTGTGAGCGGCGGGTGTGTTTGTGTACTGTGCCCCTGCGTGGTGAAGTGATGGAGCAAAACCATTATTAGGATAAATGAGAAAAGCGTGCGCGGATGAAACCAACCTGCGAGTTTCTCAACAGAAAAGATTTGTGAAAGCAACCTCCAACGCAAAGATTCGTTGCTGCCAGCTCAGCGTGCAAACGACCGATCCTTGGCAGCAGTGTGATAAGATAGCCGAGAGTCTAGCAGCGTCGTTCGAGTGTTGTGTAGCACCGTCGATTCATTGCTTTCCACCAATGCTAACAATCAGTGACTAACACGCGCTGCTTGAGCGAATGTCATTGGATTGTTAACGGTCAGGCGTTTGGAAGCAGTGTTTGTTTCCTTAATGTCGGCCTGAATGCTAATATAAAATTATGACTGATACACTGGTGCCGTTGCAAGGGAGCTTGGCATGAATTCGCGTCGCTGTGTGGCTTAGAACTCTTCGCTCACTGCACGCGCCAGCTGTAGAAAGCCCGCTGTGACACAATCGCGCATAAGCTGTGCTGTCAGCGCTCGACTTGCTTTCCCACAACACAGCTTTGCGCTTTGTCGTGATATGTCGCTACTAAAAACTTCCTATGACAGTGAAGGCAACAGAGCCAATGTGTACATTAAAGAAAAGTACGACAAAGTAGGCACAGCTGCTTGTGAACTGGCTCCTAATAGTTCTACTCGTGTCTGCGTTAAATGTGTGTGCGTGTTTTCTTGTGTGTTTGTGTATATTTGTTATTTTGCCCTTTTTTGTATTTTATATCTTAGTTTTCGCCCTCGCGTTTGTGTTCATGTGTGTGAATATGTGAGTTCTTCCGTGCCTGTATGTATTTGTTCCTATTTATATCCTTTTATTTTTGCATTTGTTCTTGTAAGCATGCTGCAGTCATGACTTTCGACAATTCCATTAACTCGTCTCATTCAAAGCACCAAGTCCTGTGAATAGCAGGGCTGGTCTCTTCAATGTCATTAAAGCCATTCTCTCTTGTCTACCTTGCCTCCTCAGTCTGTCACCTTGCTTTGTTTTCTCCTACTATTCTGACCTTGCTTCTTGTGCTGTTGCTGCAACGTGATTAATCAACTTGCACCAAAGAAAGTTCTATCAGCTGTGACAACAGAAACATTGACAGATACAAAATGTTAAAAGCATCACGTGGCTTGCACAGTTACTTCGTCTCTTTCCCCTGTTAATGTGTTTATGCATCAGTGCATACGGTAGCTTACCAGAAGTGCACATGAAAAGGTGCCATATTGTGAAACAGCACCTTGCTATGTTGTTGCATTCAGTCTTAATAAACAGATGGTTTTGCTGCCGTTACATGTAGTGGTACACATATATAACATTGTGCAGTGGGGTATCATTTCCTGTCATGACGCTTTCATCATTACAAATGCAGTTTTCTAGTGAATGGAGTCCAGCAAAGCAGTGCTGTGAGAGCTTTTGCAACTTTCACCATTTATTACTTCCCCAATATCACTGTCTGTATCTGTCCGTCACTTTGCCTGCGGCTTGTAATGAACAAAGTGACTCACTAAAACACGTTCAACTTTACTGAGCATTTTTCCGGTACGTAAATATGACAAAAAATGCTAGCAAAGTTAATCACGTTAATAATTGTGCTTGCATTCGCATTACTTGCTCGAGTCAGATTAATAAATTGAAAATTGGCTATGCCAACACTTCAATTTTCAGTGCAGACTGCTAACGGAGCCATAAAGCGTGCTCCGACTAATTTCACTATGGGGTGCGTCAAACTCGACGGTGGCTGCCTGAATGAGCAGTTTGGGCCTCTCTAAGCTAATGATGTTTTATATTTGTTCTCTTAATCGCATTACTTGTGTGAGCCAGATAACAAAATAAACAATGCAACCACATGAATGTGCTTTGGCATTCAAGCTGCTGACAGTGGCTGTCAGTTTGGTGTTGTCTGCTTCTATTTCACCACCAATTGCTATGACATGACTGTGATTTCCAGTGCAGACTGCTAACAGAACCATCAAGCGTGCTCTGACTACTGCTATTTCACTATGGGGCGCGTCAAACTCGACGGTGGCTGCCTGAATGAGCATTTTGGGCCTCACTAAGCTTATGATGTCTTATATTTGTTCTCTTAATCGCTTTACTTGTGTGAGCCAGATAACAAAATAAACAATGCAACCACATGAATGGCTGCCCGAATGAGCATTTTGAGCCCGCCAACGATAATCAGGGTTAACAATAGTGTTTCAGTTCAGATATGCCAGCATTTAAATGTGTTTCTATGCCACTTCTTAAATCGAGCACAATGTGTGCAGGACGTTGCTTATCAGAATTGAGCTTCTATTATAAGGAATATGCCATAAATGGAACTGCTTATTTATTTGAGAGGTCACGGAATGGATGGTTGGCTGTTGCGAACCCACCGGCAAAATTTTGGTAGCCCTAATAGGGGCTGTTCTTTTGTTAATAAGAAGCGTTTATGCTTCGTCGAGTGGCTCAATGCCAGGCAGCTCGCAGTCGGAGTCACTTTCTTCAGTGTCATCTTCACCCAGCTGGATGATGGGTTGAATGTGTTCACTCCCAGACGTGTCAAGTCTGAACTTTGCCTCGAAGTCCATCACATGCTGAATGCTCTTCCTCCAGTCTTCCGCCGTTACCTGCTTGATTTTCTCCCTCAAGATGACGTCGACCGTGGACAGCTTGAAGTCTCTGTTGTCCGCAGCAATGCCATTTTTGACCTTGGCCCACACAAGCTCAATGGTTTTATTAAATTCGCAGTGGTACGGCGGGAACCTGAGTACAATGCAACTGGCCCTTACAGCTGTGTTGTCTACGATGTAGCTCAGAAAGCGTGACTTTACAGATGCCACCAGCTCAAGCAGCTGCTTCTTTATCATCCTTTCACCGTAGGTGATGTTCTTGCTTGTGAGCCACTCCTGTATCTTTTCTTTCTTCCAGGCCGTCGTTGGCAATTTCTCTTCTCGCCGGCTATGGTAAGGTGCATTGTCTAAAACAATGACGCTACCAGCTGGCAACTTCTGCATAACGTCATTCAACCAGCCCTCAAAGCGATTGCCGTCCATTTCCTCGTGGTAGTCGCCTGTCTTTTGGCCTTGGAATATATCCAAGCAGCCGTTGACGAAACCATCCTCGCTGCCGATGTGCGTCACGATCAGGCGCTGACCTTTCCCAGAAGGTTGTTTTAGACCCGTCGTCAGGCCATTCGCTCGAGCGAACAGGCGTCCACGCCTCTGCACCACGGTGTCTGTCTACACGATCGACCGAGTGTGTCCCGCCGTCACCCATGTCTCGTCCAGGTAGAAGATCTTTCGGCCTTCCGCCCGGTAGCGCTCCACGTCACGGAGGTAGCGATTCCGCCAATTGGTGATGTCATCCCGGTCGATAAGCAGCGAGTTGCGGCTTCTCTTTTCGTGCTTGAAGCCGATCTCGGCAAGCAGGCGACGCCTTAGTGATGGGAAACTCGGTAGTTATGTTCTCGACCGTCGGTATCTCGTTGCGGCGAAAGAAATCGTGCACGCATGACCTCAGCGCGCACAACGTGAAGCTGTCAAACTTCGCGCTGCGTCTCCTCTTCTCTGCATTGCGTGGGCGCTTTCGCGAGGGCGTCGTCAGTTTGCCACCCGAAAAATGCGAAGCTTTAACTTCCTGCCTCACCCTAAACACAGTCCTTTCGCTTACACCAAGCATGTCGGTGACAAACTTGCTCGTGTCCTCCACGCTGCGTTCAGGCTGCCTGTTACGCCAAAACGTGTAGCAGTGGAAGATCATGTTGCGTGAATCGCTGTTCAGGATGTGGCCGCTCTTGTTCTTGCCGAGGCTCCTTGGTGGTGTGGTCATCGAGGCGACACAAGGCTCGTTCGGCAACAAAGGATCGCGTTCCGATGTCACCTCGCTGGGCTCCATGGCGGAAAACTGGAACGGAATGCCGCGCGCGATCGTTCGCGAACTCACGAGATCGCAGGTTCGCAACCGCGAAAAAAAAAAGAAAGTATTAATTAAAAATAAGCCCAACACATTAAAAAAATAAGGTTGTGCAAACACACAAAGAGTGTATATGAATCTAATGCTATTACGCCAGCGACTGCTACGTCCGGTGCCGTCGATCTTGCTCTTTAGCAGACAACGCACAGCGTTGTAGAAGGCACGGAGTTATTTTTCTCTCGCGATCCGGCATGTGCGGTAGCATTTCCATCATGATAGTTTTACCAAACCACTCGTCAAGATACACAAATCTTATTTATACCGACAAATACGCGTTTTAGAAGCAGTCACAATTTTTTGAGTGGAACTATTTCTTTAGTCGCGGAGGAATTGACTGCTGCGCTTCGGTCAACTGGGCGGGGCCTCCTCCTGTCTTCTAAAGTTGTACCCGACTATAGTGGCAAAACGCGCGCGGCTGGCACGTACACACTAGCGGCAAAACGCGCGCTGCGCGCCGCCGGCGGTGGCACGTGCACACTAGCGGCAAATAAAGCCCCTTGATGATAGAAAGTAGCGACACTCTCCCCCACGCGCGCGCTTTCCTCCTCAATTCTCCTCGGATTTCTCCCCCTCAGCGGGCCGGCGCGGCGCTGAACCCTCCAGTGGCTCGCTGCAGCCGCATTAGAATCAATGCGCGCGCTTGTTTATTCGGCCCTTTGAAGCGTTGTATGGGAATTTATCCCTTGTGAAACTGTCATGACGAAAGTATGTTTCCGATAGAACGTCGTGCCATTTTTTTAGTACGCTTCGATAAATACAAGCGGAAGCGCTCCGAAAAAATGAGTACCAAGAAGTGACTGAGCTGTTTACCTCTACGTCGCCACTTGGGTTGTCCGTAACGCGGAGATGTATTGGGTGCATACAATATAAGCAGCGTAGAGTAAATACGAGAATTTGGTTCACAATATTCGCTCTTAAAAGGCTCAGAGAAGGTAACCAAGAAGAAATGTGATAGTTTACTTAAAGTGAATTCACCAAAATGAGAGGGCCAAAAGCCTTTGTACCAATGCCACTGTGCGAAATACGTGCTGTGTTTGCGAAACAGCCAACATAGAACTTACACACGCGCCTGTATTCCGTCACTATGAAACGACGAGAAATTACGTTCCATCATCTCTGGGAGTAACCTAAGTCTCTCTCTCTCTCAAAAAAAAAAAAGGCTGATTGCTTACACGGAAACTGCTAAGACTGGCACTTGATAATTAACTTACAGACTTCAAGATGTCAAGTTTATCAGAATTGAGGGAGATTATCAGAAGCGCGTGGCTTGTACTTAATGAGCATGCGCGAATAGTACGTAATACCACTTATCTACCTATATATTGCGGTTCATGCCTTGGCAACATAAAGTACATAAAGAAAAAAAATGCTCGCAGTATTGAAACTTTGTAAAGATACAATAAGCACGCAATAAGCGTAAAATAGTTCCTTGGCTACACAAGTATCAGGCGCAAGGATCACACGCACACACACACACACACGCACACACATACATGCACACAAGCACGCACATACACAAACACGCACACACACACGCACACAACTACAAAATATGAGTTACAGGCATTAACTCACAAATTACATACATTTGAAAACTAACGCACGCGCGAAAACACAAAAAGCTTTGTCACGGCTCGAAGAGTCAACGAAAATTTAAGCCGACTCACTTAAAAAAAACTATATGCACAGTTATCGGTGCTCTGTATTAAACTGAACGAAGAGTCCGGCTATGCGAAGAGCATTAAAATCTCCATGCAACTTCATCCACAAATATGAGGAAAGCTGCAACATTCACCTCGCAAAGAACGGCGTGCTTAGAAGGGGCGAAATCCCTTCTCCCGATGTTATGGAGCCACTGCTTCCGACGCACGACATTCCATTCACCTCGGGGGATATAAAATAAGGCTTGCCCTTTCTCTGGCCTGCTGCTGCATTGAAACGCGCAGCAGCAAGGCATTTTCACGGAGAACGAATCTCAGATTCCTACGAAAGGATGGAAAAACTTGGGAAACACACGTTCGGAGCGGCAGGGCGACCACCACTTGGACTGCTCATGGCGAGCGGGAGAAACTAAAGGCGCGCGAAAGCAAGTTTCGCGCCGTTTTCGTGACGTCAGGGTCACCAGCGCGCGCGGCGCTCCGCCGGCGGCAAAACGCAGCAGCGGCAGGGCGGCCACACCAACCGGCGGCGCGCCGCTGCGGCAATCACGTGACAGACTAGACTTCTCTCCCCTTCTCGAACTATCCGGGAGCTGACGCGTGCAGATGATAGTGCGAAACTGCAAACAAGCGGTCGGGCGGGTCCGCATGGCACCAGTTTCCCGCGCGCACGTCACGGAAGCGGCCCGCTCTCATTGGTCTCCTTCATCCGCGGCACGCGGCAAACCGCAAAAAATCGGTCCAGGAGCGATCCATGCCGCGGCAAGAAAAACCCGTTTCGCGGCTGCTTTCGCGGTGCGCGTCTTGCCGCCGGCGGCGCGCCGCGCGCGTTTTGCCGCTAGTGTGTACAATCGGCGTCAAATGAAAGCCGAACAGCGGAGCGCGTGCCACAAGCATTAGAAACAGCATAGTGCGCGCCGTCCAGTCATCAGCGCAGACAGGCCCACCCATCCGGTTTGGTAGTACAGCGCCACCCCACTGAAGTGCGATTTTTGTTTTTTTTTTTGCCCGTGTTCCCGCTCGGATTTTTGAAAGGAAGGAAAAAAAAAAAAGAAAACAGAAGCGAAAATTCAGCAACACTCAGAAGCTCAGGTTTCGCTTCTGTTTTCTTTTTTCTTCTTCCTTTCAAAAATCCGAGTGGGAACGCAGGCAAAAAAAAAAAAAAAAATCGCACTTCAGTGGGGTGGCGCTGTGCTACCAAACCGGATGTGTGGGCCTGTCTGCGGCGCGCACTATCCTGTTTGTGGCGCGCACTGGACGGCGCGCACTATCCTGTTTCTGATGCTTGTGGCACGCGCTCCGCTGTTCGGCTTTCATTTGACGCCGATTGTACGTGCCATTCCACATTCAAGCCGCGCCGCGACGGTTCGCACAAGCCAGAGAGGAGGAAAGGCTCGTCTCGCGCCCTTTCCTCCTCGCCCGATGAAAAGGTCTATTGTAGACGTACTTTCCGAAGCAGACGACTGAGCTTGGTTACGGTGGCTAGAAGGGCCACCGTAGCTTGGTACTACCCAGTTCAGGACAGAGGGCGCTCTTTAGCACCATTTTTGCGGACTAAGATGCGGACTAAGATGTACCGAGTCAAGTACCAAGGTATAGACACGTTGTGCTGTGCGTGTGGAGAAGAAGAGGAAACGGCTGAACACCTCATACTTTTCTGTAAGGGGCTTAACCCAACAGTGCAAGGCAACGGGGCTGATTTTTTCAAAGCATTGGGGTTTAGGGACAGTGAAGGCAAAATAGACTTTAAGCGGGTAGAAATAACCAAACAGAGGTTATCTGATTGGTGGATAAAATTAAGGCAGGGGTGAAATTTCACCCACCACAAAGTACAAATTATGTTAATGGTCATGGCTAGGTGGCGTATGCCACCGCCCGATTTAAAGGGTTCAGCCTCATCCATCCATCCATCCATCCATCCATCCATTTGCAGCGCCCCCTGGGCAAAGCAGGAGCTCCTATCCATGAAATCGAATTCAGAATCAGCGGCGTCTAATGAATCAATCTTCATTACACAGGTTAGTAGAGGGAAAGCGATAACCGCAGTCACTTCTCCTAGCTTACAAACTTCACGCGTTACCACGAATGAAGCCCACTTTGGTGTTCGGTTAGAGCCGTCGCTTCGATGGGTGCCGCCATGTTTGTTGACGCAAAGCGTTTGGGGCAACTTTTGGGGCTTCCGCTAAATCAGTGAATAGCATGCCCGACGCGAAACGCAAAGGCAGTTTGCGTCTCGCGCATGAGCGGTGGCTTCGACGCTGTTTCTTTGGGGCCCCTATTCTAAAGCTCTCTAATTCCGCGGCAAGTGCAAAGCCTGAGCCGAAACTGTTCGTGCCTAGGCAACACCACCTAGGCCGGTATTTTGTAGCGATGCCTTTAAAGTAATAATGCCTTTTCCCGCTTATCGCGCTTTGTCAGTGGTCAGAGCTAAAGCCCCTATATTTATAAAAGTAGCGCCATTCTTAGATCTTGCCGCCACCGCGCTCACCCCGGCGCTTCCTCCTCGCCCTCTCTTAGCCGCCTCCTGTCGCCCCAGCCTCCTCCGCTCCCCCATTGGCCAATCCGTGTCACGTGGAAGTACGCGTCGCGCTTTTGTATATTTTTTTTCTTTCCAGCGCGCTCCGACTGCCATTCTCGGGCCTGTGCGACGAAAGTGCTGTACGCACAAACGGATCAAACGTGTTATGGACAAGAACTTCGTTGTGATGGCATGCTGCTGCGCCTTAAGTTGCCGCAACCGACAAGGCGAGGGCAAAAGGCTTTTTTTGTTTACCATCCGGCGTGCGCAAACGCTTGCTGCACACTTGATATTTGCGCCGTCTCGCATCGTCGCGTTGCTACTTCCAAAACGGCATTATTAAGACCAGTTACTGACTGACGAAGCAAAATCGCGCCTCAAAAACGTCTCCGCAGGGCGCGATCGAAGTTTTCCTCGGATTTCCTCTGGTAGCGCGTTAGCGGTCGTCTGCCACGGCAGGCCCGACGCAGGCGGCGCCACTGTCGATATCGCGCCTGATGATAATGATGATAAGTGGTTCTTGAGGGAAAGGGAAAGGTTGGCGCTATCATCTGCAGCCCTTGAGGGAGCACGGCTCAGCGCCAACGGGGAGGGGTAAGTGGGAGCGAAAGAAGGGATAGAGTGGAGTCGCCATGGCTGGGCGAAGCAAAACCGGCAGGCATAGGCGGCACGTATCAGGCCGAGATCGCGCCTCGATCGCGCTGGTCGCGCCGAGCGCGATAGTGGAACGGAGGTGGAGGGAAGTGGATGGCGCTACTTTTATAGACCTTTTCACAAACCGACGTTTGAGCAGCGCCATTTGCCGACGCGGGCGACGTCTAGCGTCAGAACATGTTATGCCACCATTTTGGACTGTGCGCCTTGCGAGAGCAGGCCGGCCGCACTTCGGTTGTGTGATCTTCGCCGCGCATTATTTCGATTGTTTTCTTCCGTTTCGCTTGTCTTGTGCGGCTTGACTTGTAACATGTTTCACGTGCTCGCGTGAGCGCTCAGTGTGGTGTGCCATGGCAACAGCAAGCCCAGCCAGTGGATGTGGTGTTTCGTCGTCGGTAGCGGCGGCAGCCGCGTCTGCTTCGTCGAGACCTGGCGTGCTAATCAGCGGTATATTTCATTGTCATTTCTGGACACATGTGACCGTATCGTCGATTGAATCTGATCACCATTAGGTTTCGCGGTTGAGGGTTGCCTCATTTAGCGAAAGCAGGCGCGTACGTAGCTGTCGGACAATGCTTAGAACCAGGCGCCGGCGGCCCGACGACGCGTGTCAGTGGTTGGTAGATATGCGGTGGTTACTCCTTACGCTTCCGACGCAACTGAACAGCTCAATCATGCAAAATTTATTGGATCTGGTGCAGTGCAGGGTGCTTATAATCAAATGTCAAAGCATAAGCGTGGCGATCGAGCAGCGCGGTACCTGCAGCGAACCGACGCGCGACAGTGATCACAGATGCCAGCGCAACTGATACAGCCCAGGTGCTAGATTTTTATTTTTAGTATTTAGTAGTTATTTATTTATACATACTGTCAATCCCAATAGGGATTATAACATGACTTGTTATAAAGATATATTTGTTTACCTATTTTTTACGTTTGTTTACCTGGAATGGCTTTTCTTTCGAATGTCTGAATTTGGAACAAGCTTCGCTCACGGTGAACCTTAACGTAGATCGTGCGCGAAGTTTGTATTGAAGATATCGCGTACGGAAAGAATTGTTCATGTGCGCTATCTCTGAAGCGAAATAAGCCAATAATATTGCTAGTGTTAGGGCCATCTCTGCTCTTTCTCTAGTTTCTGTGCAATGTTCATAATAAAGTAATGTCGAGTCTTGACAATTGTCGAATAAATACATATGCGTATGACCGCAAACCACTACTGACCGTGAGTGAAAAGCGCTTAGTGGTCAGCGAAGCGGTCACTGCACGCACGTAAGTATTTCACTTGATCGACTGTGCGAATAATTTATTTTTTTCGTTGCTGTTATTCTTGAAAGTATGATGCTATTGTCCGCGCGTACCCCTGCGAATACCATTTTTTACGTTCTAACTTGCGCGGGCTCATTTAGCGCGTTTCTACGCCATGCACAGTTAGCGCATTACGGTTCCCGAACTCTCGCACTGGCGCTAGGCCGCGCTGATGAGGTTGACACGTTCGTTCTTGCATTCTCTTGCTGCCCAAGCACATAGACAACGCTCAAAGATGGGTTAGCTCGATGCAGCACCACACTGTTGAAGTTATTAATTTATGGGCAGGGCCGCGCAGGGTGCGTGTGAACGCAGAGACAATGTTTTGGTGGACACAGGGTCTGCATACATCTTCCATAGGACACGATTTTTCCAGATCGTTGCGAAGTGTATTTACCGACTAGTTCTCTCGCAGAGTGCTTCAATTTGTGTTATACCGGTGTCACACGGCCATTTTGATAGCGATCGAGACCGATCTGGATCAGAATGTTCGACCGCGATTGGCTCCCTTCGGCAGATTGAGCAAAGAAGCCAATCGCGACCAAGAAATTCGACCCAGATCGGCCTCGATCACGATCAAAAGTGCGCCGTGTGGCCCCCGTATTAGGCAGTGGAATGAAGTCGTGTTTGAAACAATAACAAATGTAGCCTCTGCCACTACACACGAGAAAATATTGCATCGAAGAGCTGACAATTCTCGCAACCTATTGGGAAATGTGCCGAAAAAGGTTTACCAAAATGCGTTATTTTACTGATGTGTGCATTGGTTCACATTAGACTGAAATGCCAAGTCCTCAGGTGATGCAGGAAACCGGCGAAACGTGAACATATCACATCGGCAGTGGTCTCGCGGAGTGCTGTGTTGTGGACACACTTAGTCCCCAAAATCGTTATTTTCCGCTGGTTGTTTGTGCACCCATAAACTGCACAGTGCTGGCCTGTAGCTTTTTGATGAGTATATATGCCATTATTTACGAGCGTAATTCGTGACAAAAATAAACGGAAAGATCGAAGGAAAGCTACCACTCCGCAATGCAAGCGCAAGGCAAGCTCACAGTCCAGACCGAACAGGCAACACTGACACATACTCTCCACGCCAGACCGTCGGAAGCGCCCTCGTGAAAACGTCTATAAATATAGGGGCTGTAGTCAGAGCGACGGTCCGCTCGCGTTATCAACGTTGATATCGTGAGCGGACCGTCGCTCTGACCACTGACAAGGCGCGATAAGCGCGAAAAGGCATTACTTTAAAGGCATCGCTACAAAATACCGGCCCTAGATGGTGGCCTTGGTGCGCATTGGCTTCGCGCGCATCTTGTGTTGGAGGTCGCGTAATCCCACGCTTCGGGGACACGGTGCCACGGTGCGAAGCGTTCGCTTGCGTTGCGACAGCGAGTTCGTGTTCATCGAATCTGATCTGTTTGCCTGAGCGCGCGTGACACCGATAAAACTACGAACCCTTACTTCGTGTAGTTCTCTGTGCTATCGCCATCAATGATTCGCCTCTGGTGAAACTGATTTTTCATTATATTTTTACGCGCAAGCGTAAATGCCCCATCTGTCAAATCGGCGAGATTGTTTGTCGCCGCGAGGGAAGCGAGCGCCGGAGGAGGAGGAAGGCACCTGGAGGTGAAGAGAAACGCCGCGTTCGCCCCCCTTCCATTTGTGCTTCAACACCGCGGTGCTCGCTGTGCATGTTCGCGGCGTCTAAACGCTTGCGCGTAACCCGCGTTCACGAAGTGAAACGTCACCAACTTTTTTTTTCTTTCTTTTTTTTTTTTTGCTGCGTAGGACGAATATCCGTATCTTTTTACACTTTTGTTTTTAATTTTGTGGGGGTCTTCCCCAACCCGTAGCGCGTGTAATCGCAGCTACGCAGGGTTCGGGCGAATAAGGCAACAAGCGAGTCAACTCAACAACGTTTATTGCTGTCAGCAATAAAACACACTTGCAGAGGGAAGTCCGCTCTGTATAACTAATAAAATAGGCTTGCCTCGTCGCGTGTAGTAGTCACGCAAACGAGGTCACTCACGGGTTTCAGCGGGTAAATACGTATCGGCAGGTAGGTCAAGCGAGGTCAGAGAGACCCGGGGGTCTCTCGGTCGCGCTCTTTTATATCTTTTTACCTTTCCGCGAGGGGAGTGTCCTCCTCGCCCGCCGGATACTTTCCCTCTTCCTGCGCGGGCGCGCGCGTCGCGAGAGGCGAGCTAGAACCGGGAGAGGGCAAAGTGCATTTCTCCCGTGTCCGCCCGGCTCCCGCGGCGCGTGGTGGTGGTAGAAACTTTTATTGGCCATTGATGGTGGGGGCGAAGACCCCTACATGGCACTTGGGTGCTCCCTTACTGTGAGGACGCACCCTTACAAAGCGAAGGAGAGCCCTTGGAGCGCAATCCTTCTCATAGCACTGGAGATGATCCAGCACTGGTCTTGAGGGGAAGTGCAGGTCAAAAGAGTCTCCCAGTAAGACTCCGCCACGGTCTGTGATGGGGGATGAGGGAAGGTGGGGCATGTGAGGAGGGTGTGTAGGAAGTCTCCTGGTTTACTGCAAAGTTTGCATGAGGAGGGGAATTGGTCTGGGTATCGTGCATGTAGCAGCCAGGGGGATGGGGCAGTCCGAGTTTGTAGTCGACGCCAGTGTGCGGCCTGCGCTATGGTGAGGGATGGGGCTGGGGGTGTGTATTCCCTTCGTTCGTCCCGGTAGTACGAAAGGATATCACTGAAAGAAAGCAGGCGCTCCCTGGCCCGTAGAGGGGGCTCGACTCCTCCTGCCCGGAATGTAAGACCTCGGGCTAGGGAATGAGCCTCCTCATTGCCAGGGAGGCCGGCATGTGCTGGCGTCCAGATGAGGGTTATGGGGTGCCGAGGCTGCCAGAAGCGTAGTAAGCGAGCAGCGGTGCGGGATATGTAGCCGTTGGCATAGTTGACAATCAGTGGCGTAGCCAAGGGGGGGGGGGGGGGGGGGTTTGGGGGGGTTCAAACACCCCCCCCCCGAAATTTTTTGCACCCCCCCCCCCCACTAACCCACCCTTTTCTCTCGTCGCTTCGCGCTGACATATTTCAAGAAACCGGTGCTACTTTCACAATTTCATTCCTGGGCGCTTCCGTTTGGGTTGGTAATTTACAGCGAATCATGTCTGCATATGGAAAAAAACTGTCACGTGTTTGTCAAGGCCTTGACACTCTGTGAGGTTTTGGGCGCGAATGTGGCGGGTATTGTAATTACACCGAGATTATACTCGCAACAGTGAGTACAAATAAAAGGTAGGAGAGAGAGAGAGAAGTCATAAGGGAAAGGCAGGGAGGTTAACCATGCTGAGCCCGGTAGGCTACCCTGCACGGGGGAAGGGGGAGAAGGGATTGAAAAAGAAGGAAGAGAGAAGTTTGCAGTTCACACGTTGCACATTTACAGTTAAGCGTTCATCGCTGAGTTTCGTCACAGGCGGTCATACAGGCTTGCGCACTTCATAAAGCACAGCAGCGCCTTTGTAGCCCTGCACATAGCAAACGCACGAGGCCACGCGCTCAAGATCTTTTCCTCCGTAAAAGGCCTGTCGTCTAAGTGCCCCAAAGCCGTCCGCAGGGCAATCCTCTCATCTTCGTATCTGTGGCAGTCACATAAAAGTAAGAGTTCTGCAAAGTATACATTAGAAATGCGAAGATAGAATGGAATATACAAATGCGAAGATACAACTCGCTAAAGGGAAAAAAGAGTCGCTGGAAACAAAGTCCACTGCTACACTAGCATGTAAACTTCCGGTCGTAACATTGAACATGGCACCAAAAGTGTAGGCTGTAATGCTGATCGACGCGATCAAGAACCACCCCTTGCTCTACGACAAGAGTGGCACTCAAACGTACTGTCAGCAATACTCGCGATAGTATTCAACGTCGCGCGACAGGAGGTGCGGCAACGAAGCCTTGGCGTGACCCAACTTCTTACACTTTTGCAAAGCCAGGCGAACCCACCACTGCCATTTCCGAGGTTTTCTTGTCTTCCGTTTATTCATTGTCCATTTCTAGAAAACAAGTAGGTAGAAGTATAAAAGCCATTTCTTCTTCCACTTCCATGGAAGACAATAGTTAGGCAGATTCCTCGTTGGCGCTCCATAATTCTCCTCGCACGTGCACGGTATGTTGCAGAAGTCGCGGGGTGCTTTTCTCGTCGCGACGATAGATTGGGAGCGTAGCTCTCACGTAGGACGCGCAGGCTTCGGCGAGCCTCAACACAAGGGCCAGCCAGGGTTTTCGTAATTTCCGTATTCGCATGATAATTTTGGTCATGATGCTAACTGCTAGAATAAACGGCTAAAATTTCTGCGGTTTTAAAAGCTAACGAACAGCGATACGTCTTCATAATTACGAGCTTATGGACGTGAAGGAACAGAGCTTTTTACTTGCATTAATTTTTGCTGCTTCGCTATCTAAAGGATAAACTTCTCTCGGTGGGGAAGTTGAGCGAAGCGGTCAATGACTTCGGACACGCTGATGCCGACGTCTCTGTGGGTGTATAGAAGCACCAGTCTAAGCATGCGTTCCACAGACATTGTAGAGCGCAAGTAGTTTTTTCGTAAACTCTTGTTAAAAAATATTCTCTCTGCGCTGGCAGTGGTCACTGGAAGGGTGACTAGAATCTGGAACAGTTTGTACACATTTACATAGAACCTGTAGTCGCAAAGGGAGAGGGCATCTATTCCGGTGTCAAAACCTAAAACACTCCCTCGATGTCGTTGGCATCCTTGTTTAGGTACCTTGCACAAACAGTACGCTGTTCGATTCCAGCGATGTCCGTTGTTTCGTCAGGAAGTATGGAGAAGCAGCCTGCTTTTGCAACTAGGCTTTCTTTGATAATTTCGCCACAAATTTCTATAATTTGGTTTTGTGAATCTGGGCTTAAATACGAGGCATTACTGGGGCAACTTTCCAAATGGTTCTTCAGATATGTATCTCCACAATCAGCTCACATGCGAAGAAGCGCTCTGAAAATACCTGTATTTTCAGCGGGGCCTATGCTTAAATCCATAGGGCCACTGTCCCTGTGGCCAACGAGAGCCAGATCTTGTAGCCCGCAAAAAGAATTTCCTCAATAATAGGCCATTTCCTTTCTCCTGTTTTCTCAAATTTTACTTTGCCTGCCCTGGTCCAGCTCATCGATCACATTGGGCACGCGTCCTGAAAATGTTTGGAGAAAATTATCAGCTGCTAGCTCAAAGTCACGGTAATATTTAGTATTTTCGTGTGTGTGGAAGATTGCGAGTGCGTGCTTTCATTTCTGGAATGGCTTGGACACGAGGGCTGCATGTTGGCCCAAGTTTATAAGAGAATTAACCCCATAAAGGTTCAGAATTGAAAACCTAAAGCACGCATTTGGAAATGTCAGTGCACCTTTCGCGTCAAAAGTTTATGAGAACGTTACACCCATACAGTTTCGGAATAGAAATCTATGCGCTCCGTAGATTCCGCGGCCGCTGCGAGATGCCGCAACGCGCCCGCTCGCTATCGAAAAGCCCTTGAAAGTTTGTGCTCGGATGGGGCTCCTTGCGTTACGTGACCCCAGGTGCCACGAAATCCACCCCAGGTGCCACGAAATTCAGCCCGAGTTCGCAATGTTCGTGCCGAAATGTATTTCGAGCGTGAAAAAGACATTGTATACAGAATGCAAAATGATTGAACATAGCTCGCCTACACGAACATGTCGCAGCATATGACACTAGGACACCTGAACAACGGGACATTCCGCACTCAAGAACGAATTATGGTCAACAAATGCTTCGACATACACTTTCGACTCTACTCAATAACCTCGTCTTACAAGAAATGGAGCTTCTGTCCTTATGCAGCCTGCACAACTACTTTCAGTCAAACTAATCCTACTTGTTTAATGAGTTTGTTCATATGCAATACTGTATGACTCCCCCCCCCCCCCCCCCCTTTATTTGCTTTAGTTTATGCTGCACTGAATATAGTGCTATGTTATGTTTTACCCCCCCCCCCCCCCCCCCCTATTTTTCTTCCTGTTTTCATATAATAAGACTTTCTTTATGTAATCTATATTGCTCATGTATTTATTCAATATTTCCTTGTTAATGCAGACTACTTGTTTTTCTAATTGTTAAAGTGTATTACTACCTGTCTCGTATACACTTTTTTTTGTAAATTGGCACCTTCCCATCTGTTTACTCACATGTGAGCGCCCGACGCCCTCTGTTGCCTTTGAAGCGTTTTTTGGCTGGTCAAGTTGCCTGCGTGCAACTTTTTATCCAGAACCCCACCATGCAATTCTTTTCATGGGCAATAAATATTATTATTATTATATTATTATTATTATTATTTCTTCACAGCACACAGTGCCACACACACACGCGAGGGGGGGGGGGGGGGTCCCATGTTTTTGATATACATGCATAGAGTGTGCTTAAACTACCGATACTTATTATCGATCACGTCACGTAGTGGAAAGCAGACGCTTGCCCCCCCCCCCCCCCCCCCCCCCGGTCGGGCCGATGACCCCCCCCCCCCCCCCCCGACAAAAATTTCTGGCTACGCCCCTGTTGACAATGGCAGATTTGGAGTCAGTGATAATTTTGGTGGCAGATGTAGAGATGAGAGCAAGCGCGATGGCTGCCTCTTCTGCCTCCGTGGTGGAATTGGTGATGATTGAGCTGGAGGTTAGAAGCTTTGCCTGATTGTCGGCTACCGCCAGGGCCATACGGGAGCCTGACGTATACTCTGCTGCGTCCACGTAGATCACATCATGGTCCTCGCTGTACTGTCTGTGGAGGGCCCGAGCCCTTGCTATTCTGCGGTTCCCATCTCGCTCAGGGTGCATGTTCTTGGGGATGGGAGGTATGTTGAGGTTAGAGCGGAGGATAGAAGAAAGGGGGACCCCCTCAGTAGGGTGTGTAATTGCGGTTAGGCTTAATTGGGATAATAGAGCGCGGCCAGCGGCTGAGTTAGATAGACGGGATATTTGTGCCGTAAAGGTGGCTTCTGTGAGTTCCTCAAAGGTTTTGTGGACACCGAGTTTCAGGAGTCGGTCGGTGGATGTGCTGGGGGGAAGGCGTAGAGCTATTTTCGTGCAACTCCGTAGGAGCGCGTTTACCCGGTCTCTCTCCTTCTGTCGGAGGGGTAGGTATGGAAGGGCACATGTGGTGCGGCTTATGATGTAAGCCTGAGTAAGGCGAAGTGCGTTTCGCTCACGTAGGCCAGCCCGGCGGTTCGCTATGCGGCGAATAAGTCGGGTGGTCTGTTGAGCGTGTGTTTGGAGAGTCTTTATGACTTCTCCGTGCGCGCGGTGGGAGTGTAGAACTAGTCCTAGCACGCGGATTTTGGATACTAGTGGGATAGGATGGGTACCTAGCGTAAGGGAGATGGAAGGAATGACTGAATCGTGTTGCTTGGGGCGGTAGAGAAAGAGCTCTGATTTGGAAGGGGAGCATGTCAGGCCGCGCTCCTGTACATATGTGTTGATGGTGTTTAGTGCCAATTGTAGATGTTGTTCTATTTCGGCGTCACTGCCGTGGTTTGCCCAGACAGTGATATCGTCGGCGTAAAGGCTGAAATGAATGTCGGGAATTTGAGCTAGTTGTTGGGGTAAGTGAAGAAGTGCTATGTTGAATAGAATAGGGGAGAGGACGGCTCCCTGGGGCGTACCTCGTGCTTCCAGTGTTATGCCTGGGAGGCGGTGTCCCGCGGCGCGCGTTGTGCGCGCACGAGATGTCCGCCCGGCTACCGCCGCGTGCGCAAGCGAAGGGCGAGCGCCCGCTGGAGAAGGTGGCAGCGTGTGCTCCCCACAATTTGTAGACGCGACGCATGCAAATCGCGGAAGCCGCGAGCTACGACGATGCATTTTTCTCGGCATGATCTGCAGCCGCTGGCGCTCATAACCGCGTTATTATGGCCTGACCTTGCGATTTGTTTATAAGTGCTTATTAACAAGATACTATCCACGAGGAATGCTGAGCGTACTTGTGAAGTTGTTTTTACTGCTGAAACTTTAAAACCTCGAAGTAACGCAAATCCGATTTAACGGAAGTTTTTCACTGCAAGTACAACTTCGTTATATCGAGGTTCGACTGTGTGCTGTGAAAAACAATTTTGTTGCCACATACAGTACTCCACATAAAGTGTTAGTGGCGTCAGGCATTAAAAAAAAAAGAAAAAAATGTGAGCATAGCATATCTCGTTGGGAGCATATAAGAAAGGCACATGATTTTCATCAAATTACCAACGCTAAGGCTGCATTATTGGCGCAGTGTCTACAATAGAATCGAACAAAGTGCTTTCTTAGTATGTTCCGATTGAATTATCGTGGACGGCAGTGCCTGCGAAGAGATGTTTATGCTTGTTGTATTCAGCTTACTCTTCAACCTTGACAAATATTAGCTTCCTATAATTCCACGACACAGTGAGGCAGAAAACTGCTGCTGGACACCCTGCTCAAATATTTGCTCACATATACGCACATAGGGAGTGTCACTCACGACCTCCTCTATAAACTTCCCACCTGCTCATTGACGCCACCCCTACGGCGGCGCGCGGACCTAAAAACTGTTGCGTAGAGACCGAAAGTGCCGCCAGGTGCCGCCTGAACTAACCCCCACAGCAGACGCTGTGACGTAGCTCACATTGAGTGCACGGCGGTCCTGGCGCACTGCTGTGCATATTATTCTGTTTTTCGTGTTTCTAACGCGTAGATTGATGGATTCACGGAGTTTTAACGTCTCAAAGCGGCTCTCTGGCCATGAGAAGTACCGTAGTGGAGGGCTCCGAAATAATGTTGACTACCTGACCCAGTTGCACGAGTGATTTTGCAGCGGGAACGCGTAGGTAACAAAAATAAACAAACTAAAATAACGTACAGCGCATGGCATGGATAATGCAATCCTTATATTCCTTTCCTTGCTTCATTTCGTACAGCGCTGCCTCGTATTTTGGTGCAAAAATAATTCGTCCATGGGCTAGTTGGTACATTGATATAGAAACCAGAGTTTCTGCAGCACGAATAAGCAGCACATATATATAAACGATGTACACAGTCACGCGCCTAAGTCGTTTACCTTTATGACCTATAAATTCCCGCTGCATAAGCTCGAGTTTCAACATTACTTTTATCATCCTGTCCACACGGGAAAATAAAAGCGAGCGGAAGGAACGGTCGTGTTTTACGTGTCGAGGTCTAGTAATAGTGATCTTCTAAGGACGAAAGCGGTAACACAACCATCGGCGTACCGCTACGTTACTACAGCGACTATTCCCGCCTACAATATTTTAAAAATGATCCCTAACACCGTTAGTTCTCGCGGTTACGGCCACTGCTCGAGCCTCGCTGGCATTGCCGCGTATATCGCAGCAGCACTGGTCCCGCGCTTTCATCACTGCTTCTGCTGCATCGTCTTGAGAATGCTTCAGATAAAAACGTGAGGAGAGAAACTGAACTCAATTCAGCAGCTCTTGCGAGCACTATACTGATCCATGGGAATGTTGTGTGGGAACAGCCTAACTTAAATGATTTAGTATGACTAATTTTGATACTCTACCCATGAAAATCTTGCGCAGAGAAACTTTTTCTTTTCATGGGATTTCTATTTTCAAAAGGACATACATTTTGGCTGTCTGTCTGCCACATTGCACCATCGTCCAATTTTTTTTTGTTCCACTAATTTTTAGATGTCACAGCCTGTTCGCAAAACTCGATTAACCTGCAAGATATAGTTCACTACTAATGCAGTATTTCTGATCAAACGCTGTATTTTCTAAATTCTTGGTTGACATCATGCGCGTGATGCAATGTACTGACATCTCAAAACCATCTGTAGCATGAAATTGAAGAACGAAATTTTATTGCACCCAGTGCATTCACCCTCAAAGTGAAATGCTCAGTGGACACGTCACCTTATGACCGCTACATATTTTCATAATCTCCATGGTCAATGCAGCAGATGCATGAAAATGTGAATTTCCTTTTAAGTTCCATGCTCAAAAGCTTTTGCAGGCAGCTGTATGTATATATGTATATAACACTTTTGCACTGCAAGAAATAGAAATGAGAAGCAAGCTTACAGTTGAAAGTTTTATTCCCTGAACATATGGTACATTGCTGCACCTGTACTTGTAGTGAAGATTCCTGTTCACATTTGCAAACATTGCATTTGCAAACATTGCACACGAAGCAGACCACGCGGAGCACATGCGGCCACAGCACTGAGTGCGAAGCGATAGGGGTAATTTGTGGCGCCACGGCATGCGGCGGCAGTTTGGCGAAATAAAAAAAAACTAGACAAGTGAAAGCAAATCTGGCGTCAGGGGGAGTGTCGGAAGTTTATAGAGGAGGTCGTGGTGTCAGTCAAGATTATTAAGGCGAAAGCCTTAGCTGGTTCATGGGTTGAAAAATTCGATGTCTGGTGTTATGGCACCAAAACTGTGTGCCACTACCAAGTGGCCCACAACCTTTGGTGTTAAGATGAATTTAATTAAGATATAGTTACATAAGGCACTCGAACCCACAATCTTTGATGGGAGTCGAACTCACGACCTTTCGTGTTAACAAGGGTTAAGTAAATTAAGGTAGATTTAATTAAGGCACTCGGGCCGCAAAATTCAATAGCACCAAAATTGATGGGAGTCGAGCCCACGACCTTTGGTGTTAATTAATTTGGAGTTAATTAAGGTAGAGTTAAGGCATTCGAACCCATGACCTTTGGGGGAAAAAACAATTAATAGGAAGTAACAATGCATTTGAATGAGAATGGCAACTGATTTAATGAATGTCTCGTGTGCGCAGGCTTTCAACTTTATCCTCTTTAGCGTAAGCTAAAGGGACTAAACTTTTTGGACTTGGTAACATTAGCACCAACTAGGGGTATGCGAACATTTGAAACTTTCAAATAACAAATCGACTATTGTCCTATTCAACTCGTTGCTCGAATTCACAAGTCACTATTTGCAAATATGAATATTCTTTGAATTGTTTTTGAATATATTTCACATTGTAAATTGTGCACAGTCAACGGAATACTGTAGGAAAAATGTTCTTTATTTACAAAAACCTTTATTCGGGCTATAGTGAACATAACATAGTGGAGTACACTGGTCGCTCAGGGAGCAGAGTTTGTCTAAATCTTGATCATTTGCACTCGCATTTCATTGAGACACGACATTCTGCAGTGGGTATTGTCTGGTACTACACTTGAAACGGTATATAACGAAATAATGGATATAACGAAGTAAATGAAATACCCTTTGATATCCCCATAGAGATCCACGTATTTAAAACCTCGTTGTAACGAAGTGAAATTGTCCTTCCAATGGATATAACGAACTAGATTAGTCTCTGAAACCAAAAAATACCCGGTTGTTTAGAAGAACTTTCTGTGGGCCTAGTTGGTGCATATTTGACAAATTTTTTAAGGTGCAAACAAGAGACACGGCACAAAAGGAAGGTCAAACACAGGACCATTGCATTGCCTGACCGGACCGTTGCGCGCCGAGTACATCGCTTTCCGCAGGGTTCGGCACCGCAGAAATGCATCGTTGAGCAACACTGGTCTTTCTCATCGCCGCGCGTAGCTGCGCACCTGCACACAAGCAGCAGCTCACTATAGCACTTCTCCACTGACCTCTCTCTCTTGTGCATACCTGGCTCAGCGAGCCGCGCCACACTGCGTGGCTACGCTCGGCGGTGCAGGAGATAGTGCATGCACTATTGCATGCACATATGCATGCACATCCCCAAATCTTGGGAAAGTAGGCATAAAAAGGTTTCTTTTATTAAAGGAATTGTGCTCTTGATGACGTATATTTGTTGCAATAAGGATATTTAGGCATAATTTTTTTATTACTGAGTGATTCCGTAGAAAACAAGGCCAGCAGCCAGAACAATTGTAAGGGTAGCAAAGATTACAGTGTTGTCCTGTGTGCTGGCTACTCGGTAAGACAGCAGCACCCAGCCACGCTCAGGAAAGTCTGGGATGGTCCGTAAAGAAAGCTTCGCTTTATAAATTTTACAGTATGCAGCGCACCTTTGCTTTTATGACATGTGCTCCTCTTACTTGCACATACCTACAGGTGTGAAGATCTGCACCCTTGAAGATATTCTAAACTGCGATGCGGAGGAGGGGCCAGACAGCAAAGGACCAGCTGACAATTGCCCCTTTCGTGTGCTGCCGACGACAGGGCCTGTCCTTTTGGTGGCACTTAGTGCAGATGACACTACGCTAGCGGTTGGATTGTTGCGGGATGGCATTCCTGTTGCCGACATGTATGATGTTCGAGGCTTTGCTGGCCAGGTAAAAGTTCGAAATAGCCTTGTGAGACAAGTTTAAACTGCCATTGTTCATGGCCACAATCGTGGCATATTATTTGATCTATTGCTGCAGGCGCTGGAGACAAGACCTATCGCAACGGTACGGCTCAGTGCACAGCCGGGCGTGATCCTGCAGGACTTTGCATGGAACCCAGCGGTGTGTGAAATGTTTGCTGTCTGCCTCGGTAGTGGCTCAGTTTCCATCTATGAGCTTTCTGGAGAATCTCTAAAAATTCTCGGCACACTTCCACCCTCTACAGGAGGCACCGCTTGTGAGTACCTTCCTGTTACATCCAATTTTGCTTTAATATACTACTGGTGTTCTCATAATTAGGTTCATGCAAGATTTTATTATCTTTTTTAGTAATCTTGTAGTGAGATAAGGGTTGGAGTAAATATGATGCAACCATTTATGCAGCCAAGCACATGCATTCTTGGTGGATAGGGGCCAGTCAAAGGTTTGTCCAGCTGTTTAAGCCTGGAAAAAGTTACTTTCTGAAAGTTTTGTTTTTGGTAGACTTATATTGACCAAACTAGTGCAGCATAGGGACAGTAAGGGCCACAAAATTATGACAGAAGTGATGCACTGGATGTTAAGTGAGTTTTGGTTGTGTCTCACACTCTCTAGCGAGCTTTTGGCAAAAGCTACCAAAAATACCAAAAGGTATTGTATCATCTTCATGCTTAAGACAATAATCAACTTTTTGTGATCTTGCTTTTTAGTAAATCAGGTAATTTATAAATTGAGTGCAAAAACTTCCAATAATCTATCAAGTACATATTTTTGTAGAACACACTATTATTGATAGGGATATTGGCTACTATGTGCTTTGTTTGATCCTTGTAGCCATGACATTCTTACCTAGAGCTTGGGCAGTCGGGCTGTTTTATGTTGTGTACAATGACGTGCTATAAATCATCCACCCAAGTGCCCATGGACACCTTGTATTGCCTGTACTCCATATTCTTGACCGGGGAAATGGTCTTTCCAAATTTTCTGGTGAAATGAGTGCACGTGGCATGGTGGATGCTTTGGTTATCGTCATGTATGTGGTGTGCAAATTTAACGCAAAGAACAATTAAGAAGCACAATATAAATGAAATGTGTCAATGATGTAAAAAAAAAAGCACTTGATAAGAGAGCAGTAGTAGTGTGGCAAAGTACATGTGGAAAAACAATGCAAAAATAGCACACAATGATCCAAACAGTCAAAACAAATAGTCCTGGCAACAGCATGTCAGGCACTGAAGCACTTAGGAAGTCATGAAATAAAATTTTATTTGCATGTGAAAGTAGATTCATTATGAACAACGTTGTTATTCATTATGACTCAAGCACTCTGGGAATGGGAGAACTGTCTTCAGCTGTAAGGGAAATAGCAGGGGTGGGAATCCTGTGCCAATAGCGCCATTTTGATACTCCCATAAATTCAGTGCCAATTTGAGGTGAAAGCGGAAAAGTGACTGAAATCGCACCACGCTGTGCCAAAACAACTTTGACTCCGGCAGGCAGCAGCCAAAGATTGCCGGTGCAGTACTGGGTGTTGTGTGGATGGTCTTGGAGGTCTTGTAAAAGTAGCTTTCATATTGTGACACAAGAGCGAAAGAACGATGCACGTCATAGCTTGGGGGGCAAGACGAATGTGCTTGGTTGAACACAATCTGCTGGAAACTTCCTCAGGTGGGTCAGAAGAGCAGGGCAAATCGAGCTGAACAAGTCCCGCGGAGCAATCAGTCAACGACAAATGCGCCTGATAGAAAATCAAGACCCAAAATAACGTCGTGGGGACATCCTTCCAGAATAGTGAAAACAGAGGTCTGACGGCCGGCGACACTGACACGAGCAGCGCACATTCCTACGACGGCCGGCGTTCTGCCGTCGGCCACCCGCACAACACAGGACACAGCAGGTGTGATGACTTTAGTCAGGCGTCGACAAAAATGGTTACTCATGACAGAGATGTGCGCGCCGGTATCAATTAAAGCTGTTGCAAGGACACCATCCACATACATCTGAAGTAAATTTCTGTCCGTCGGCAGGGTCAGCAGAGGAATTTCAGTCCGGGTCGATGTAGCAGCGTCACCCCTCGGAGCTGCACCAGCAGTTTTCCGACGAGCGCCGGTACATGGGCGACGGATAACGGCGAAGAGTAGCTGGGCGAAGCAGAGGCCGTCGAGGAGAAGGCGAACAACTCGGCCGTGTAGGTGGCGAGGTCCCAGCACGGTGGTAAGGCTCTGTGGGCTCTTCCGGCGGCGGGCGACTACCTGGTGAGCGATGGTCTGGTTGGAATGGAGATGGAAATGAGCGTGTCCAGGTGTTGCGGCAGTGACGAGAAATATGGCCAACACGTCGGCAGTTAAAGCAAATAGGCCTGTCATCTGGTGTTCGCCATTCCATTGGGTTACGATAGGGCCGTGAGAGGTACTGCTTCCGCAGAGCCGGGACAGTAGTAGTAAAGGCGTCGGATCGGTTGATGGGGCAAACGGAGGGAACACCAAGGTTCGCCAGTTCTTCGCGAACGACAGACTGGATTAGGGAAACCGTCGGTCGAAAATCGTTCGGGGCATATGTCTGGGAGTTAACCGGCGATGCGGCCTCTATTTCTCGGCGAACGATGCGCACAATGCTTTTGGACGTGGTCGGCTGAGGCGCGGAATGGTCTCCGCACGATGATGTAGCGGCTGTATTTGGAAGATGGGTATACTACTGATAGGACAATTCGACGGCCTTTAGCTTCTTCGAAACGTCTGCATTCACTTATGATGTCGTTGATGCTAGTGCAGTTCTTGTACACGAGCAGATTAAAGGCATCGTCAGCTATGCCCTTCAGCACATGGTTCACCTTTTCATCTTCCGGCATTCGCTCGTCCACCTTGCGGCAAAGGGCAAGAACGTCCTGAATATATGCCACGTATGACTCGGTTGACGTCTGGGCGCGAGTTCCGAGTTCCCTCTTCACGGCTCGTTGTCGCCCAACTGTCCTAATTGTCCTTGTTGTCAACTGTCCTGCAATGACTCTAATTCATCAGCCAGGATGCGTCCTCTTGAATCGGCGGTGGCATATCCCCAGATACCATGTTTGGTATTGAAGTCACCCCCTATGATGATCTGAGTACCATTGGCCTCGTGCAACAGCTTCGGAATCCATGCGTATTCGTTCGGCGATGGGGTACCACTACGTGGTCAGTAGTAGACCGAGGCCACCACCAACGAGTGCTGTTTGCCTTTGCCGGGTAAAGCAAGCTTGACTGCCACGATCTTCCTGTAATGATTGCTAGCTTGCGTTGTATCCATGAGTATTGCAGTACATGACTTGTGAACTAATACTGCTGCCTGCCCTTTCTGCAACAGCACTAGGTCTGTGCCCCTTCCGGAAACGTGAGTGATTGTTGGGTGCGTGAAGGTCTGATAATTATGTAATGAAACTGGGCCCGTAGTTTCTTGAAGCAGAATGATGAGGGGTTTGTATTGATCAACTTGATACCTTAACGCTTGGACATTCTGAGAGATGCTCCTGCAGTTCCACTGAATACATACAGTGTAGACCGCTTATAATGCAAGTCGCCGGAGTCGTGAATATCTGCACTATAAGCGGTGCTGCAGTATAACCAAAACAACGATTTTCAAGCCCTGTACGTATGCAAAACATGTAGACGAAGCAGCCGCGCATATCCGAGAATCGGAAGCGTGCGACTGGGAGTTTTGCATCCATTTAAATTTATGAACGTTGAAAGGTTAATGTCCAAGTACTCACGATCTTCGCATGAAGCAGACAAAGTAATAATAAAAAAAAATGTCTCAGTTTCGCCCGAAAGGTGAAGCATCAATTGTGATAGCAAATTAGTAGAGAGCTATAAGGAGTAGGGATAGTAGTTCTATTGGCTGCATAAACTTGACACAACCGCTTACTAACTGAATTAACAAGCGTGGTGTTAAGGCGCACAAGCAAACATGAATAGACTGGATGACCGCAGACAACCACTGTCAAAACGCGGGCGTGGGGAAACGCAGCCGTTGCAGCGAGCGAAGGTTCGTGCGGTCTATCGCTTCAACGGAAACTGAGCGGCGAAAGCACAGAGCATACAAAGGTCAGAGCCGTGTGGAGATGGCTTTCAAGGTACGGTGCACGCGACAATACTGACAGCCGGCACAGGCGCGAATGCATTTGTTGGCAGAGTAGAAGCCGTCCACCCCCCTTCCCTCCCTCCCTCCCTCCCGTGCTGCCTTCCCGCTTTGCTCCTTTCGCGTGGGAGATTGCGTCGCCAGTTCCCCTTGCGCCCGGTTGCAAGATACGCATTTGGTGCAGCAGCGCAGCGTCGCCCCCTCCTCCCTCCTTCCCATACCCCCATGGCCCTTCGCGCAACGGTCGCGTTTACTTTCCACTGTACGTTCGCTCTCCGTGATAGCGCGTGTCCCCCGCGCGCTTTCACTCGCAGATATGGCACGCGTCGACTATTTTATCGCCCTTGGACTCGTGCTCCACGTCTCGTACTCCTCCTCCGCATCGCCCTCGTTGATCTCCTCTCCAATCGGTGGGCGCACCTTGTTGAGAAGCCCCTTCTGGGCAAGATTTTCCCGCGGAAGCCGCATTATAACCGGTATTTCGTCTCATGCGGCTGCACTGTAAGCGGTATGCGTATACATGGAGTGCTATGGGAAAATTAACGGGAGTCTGAAAAGACCGTACTATATCCGGTCCTGCACTATAAGCGGTTACGTTATAAGTGGTCTATACTGTATCTTGTTGGGAGGTTTCATGATTAATCCCGGCTGCGGTTGTGGGCTCGCCGCCAATTCCTCTTGCATTCGTCTAAAGTAGCCTTATGCTGGGCTAGCTCCCGCTCGTTGACCTCTTTGTGTTGCATGATAACCTGTTCTTGTTCGATGGCTCTCTCAATTGCCTCCATACGGGAGTTCAATTTCTCGAGAAGTTGCATGATGGTGTTCATTGGCCGGTCCGCTGTAACGAGAGATTTTCTTTCGACAGAAGCAGAGGAGTTCTGGGGCACACACTGCGTTTCGGTGTTTGGCAGCGACATAGCTTTAGATTGCAAGGTGTGCTCTGGTGGAATTGGAGAAGTTTTCTTAGGGTGTGCTGGAGCAAGTGGTTTTGTAGCTTTTCCGATCTGTGGTGGGTTGATTGCTGCTTGTGCGTGTTGTCCTTGGGAGGCTTGTATCCAAGATGTGATCTGCTTTTGTGTAGCATCTAATTTCTGCTGTATTAAGTTTTCCATTTGTTGTTGGAACTTGCTCCAGGCGCCTGCCGAGACTGCTTGGACTTGCTCAAAGTGTTCGATCTTATCCTCAACCTTGCTGTTACTTTTTGCTCTGTTCGAAGTCATTACCTGTGACCATGTCTTGAGAGGAGTGCCTGTACTATTAACTAGTGGTGGTTCCTGCTCTCCAAGTTCTGTTTCAGTAGCAGGAGATTTCTTGGGAGGTGGCGAGCTTGCGACTTTACACGCTCTAGTGGGGCAGTTGGGGGCCAGAGAAATATGCCCCGCTGCCTGGCTGGTAACGCAGAATGGTGTCTCTTCACATTGGCTGTCTTCCTTATGCGTTCGACTGCAGTGACGACATGCCGCCGGCAAGGGGCAGAACTTGGCCATGTGGCCCAGCCGGTGACACCGGAAGCATGCCAGGGCCCTAGGTCGGTGCTCGTACACTGGGACAATTTCGTAGTCCAAGGAGAGCCTTCTAGGAGGATGTGGCGTATCAAACGTGACCAGAAGCATCTGTCTTTCCCATGATTCGAAATCCCAGAATGTTAGCAGATTCGCAGCGAATGTGATTGGCAATGTATTCCTTGGTGTGCTCCGGTCGAATTTTCACGACCCCCTTGCTAGTGACTTCAGCAGGTTGGGTTGCATCCACTATTTCAACAGGAATTTTACGCGCCTCACCTGAAGTTCCCGGCGTTAGTGTAAGCTCGCGCTGTGCCAGCAAATTGTTTAAGTGCTGTTGATCCCAAATGGAAAGTCCAACTGCATTGGCTTTAGGTATGTACCTAAATGCCGAGTGTTCAGCTGCAGCGGTAGTAGGAGCAGTTTATCCAATCAGGCGGGTAGTGGTTGACTTTGGGACCTCTTCTATAGACATTTGACTAAGCGGCCTGACGAGCACGAAAAAGTGAGGCCTACTCACCCTCTCCGATCGCAGTTCGCCCTTGATTCTTCGCGTCATGTATCTGCGGTAGTTGACCGGGCTCCAGTCCGATGTGTCGTCATCTTCGTGATGACGACACATCGATGTGCCGCTCGTCGTCGTGAGCGGCGTCGCCATCAGGGACGCCGAGCCGGCCGCCTCCACCTTTGCGTCTACCTCAAATACCTGGCGCGTTCACGGCCGCGTTGAGTTGGCGTTCGATGTTCCACAGTGATTTCATTCATATGAGAGGTCATGGTTGAATCCGTGAGACATTCTAATTGCTGAATTGGGCCTGCGATGGGTAGAGTGGCGTTCATCGAGTCCATGATGCAGTTGGCCTACCCACTGACTGCCAGCTGGCATGGCTGCACTCAAGCTATGCCTAGACGCGGCTATAGGCGTAACCCGTCGATTCGGAGCACAAGTCGTCCATTGAAGAACACGTCCGAAAAATGGTCGAAAAGGGACACTGTCCACTCACTCCAGAGGGGTTCACGGTCCTGTGCACCAAGATTCGTAAGTACAGTGTGAGAATATTCACCGAAACACTGAAAAAAACGCAGAGCCCAGACGAAGCACGTCTGATCCGGCTGTGCGTTCGAAGCGCCCTCCTTCTCTGAAATAGGCACCCAGAAAACGCATTGCTCATGGCTGTTAACACGACGTCGTGTCACATATAGTATGTATATACTTCACGAATACCATAACAGCAATCACCTGAAAGAACAGTTTCGTGGTTAAAATCGAGAGCATATCAATTGCACGCGAGAAAAAACGTGTCATAGTGACCCTCGCTTGCCTTTATCGACATCATGGCACAGTCCTTGCACAACTAAATCTACCTACTGTGGTTATGCCGAGGCACACATTATTCGCGAAACCCATCAGTTCACTACAACTTCAAATTGAAACTATGAAGCAGTTCTTTAAGCGCCAATTGCAATGCCTAAGGGTATACTCGAGGCTATACAGCGCAGCTTAGGCTGCGCTGAAGAGAAAAATTCAAATGCTGTTTGCCTCACTATGTCTCGATTCTGCGTTGCCTAACTACACAAACTGAGAACTATTCGCTTCGTGAGTACATAAAAGAGAACCTCACATACCCGCCTCATAGAGAAGGCACCACAAGCCTCAAATGAATTCACTTGATTTTTGACCTCCACAGGGGAATAATGATACTTCAATAAGCCTCATACTGCTAATGAATGAGGCTTCGGCTTCTTTCTAGCTGCAGCCATACGGTCCAAAAGGCATATTTCACCAAAAAATTTTGGGCCGAGGAGCCTGTGTCAGTTTGCTAAACAGATTTGTGATGTCTGTTCCTCATGAAACAAGCGGCAGTAAATAGCGGCATAAATTGCACAAGTGAATTGAACGTGTAGCACAGAACAGTGAATAAATATTGGTATATTCGTTTGCCTATTCTGCAAATAGCTGTAAGCCTAATTTAGCTTTACTTCAAATTACCGCCACATGAATTTAACCGGTGAGGAACGGCCTAATTTTGAGAAGCAGTTAAGGAACAAGTGATGCTGGTTGAATCTAAACTGCACTGTCAGGTCCTCGATCGTGTTGCTGCCGAGCATTTCTTTGAAGAAATGAAAAATTAGATATTATACCATTGGGAGCTACTCGTCATAAGCAAACATGTTTTAATGGTTTAAAATCAAGGTAAATGTAGCAGTCATATGTACGAATGGTATCCTAACTGGATTCTTAAATGCTATGTTTATGAGTTTGTGCTTTTATTAGTCATGTGCTATTTATGCTTTTTTTATTAGCCCCTTAATCTGCAAAGTCTAGATCCGCGCATGAAAAACACGCAATGGGCTGCTCTGAGCTCCTTCGGCTGGCACTGCAGCGTTGCCCTTGAGAAATAAATTGTCATCTAGGAAATAAGCTCTTTGAATAAGTTTGCGCAAATGAAGATGTCGTATAATGTATTTGAGATGACCGTCGTAAGTATACAAGCACAGGGAACGACAGTGAACAAACAAACACTGCAGAAGGCGCCCGGACAGCGCCTGAATGGCAGCAGACAACAGGCGCAAGTCCATCCCCTGAAGCCTTGGGAGCGGTGCTCGCAGCGCCCCTGTAGGTCGTTCTCGGGGCTAATATTGTGATCTAGTTAACTGATGTTTTGTTGCTGCTGGGTAGCTGGTTTTTTTTCATTACATAATACTATTTTTTATGTATGTGCTGTACGATGTACTACATAAATTTTAATTTTCTTAGCAAGAGCACTGCTGTGTAAATGGGCTGATATTTAGTTTATATCTTACTGCATTGCTGGAATGGCTTATTCACACTGATGTATTTGGAATGCCTTCAGCCCATTCAAGCTGTTGTTGAAAGATTTTAGACATCGAGCAATTTGTATCCGCATCGCAACCCTGTTGTGCTCTCGGACGAGTGCGTAGAACATACGTAAATGTTCGCTTTTTTTTTTTTTTCACGTGCTTTCTTTCTTAAATGACGCAAAGAAAGCACGCCGAATAACTACAAAGTCTAGATAGTTAAATTTAAAAACAAAAGAAAATACGAAACATGTTCAGAAATAATGGGAGAAATTGTAAGGCACAGAAGCGTTGGGCTGAGCGATGATTGACTTCTTTTGAACGCGCAGCCTGGATATCTATTACGTTGCACTTACCTAAGCAGAACACCGTGTATGTTTATTGGAGTCTTAGCGACTGAACGAAGCATAGGTGCCATGTAACAAGATTTATCTCGGGCTTCCGATTGATTGATTTGAACATGTATAAAATAAGAGGAAAGTGGAAGGGAGGTAAACATAGTCAAAACACAATGCATAAGTTCTCCGCCTGCCCCCCCCCCCCCCCCCCTCGAGAGAACTCGCTTGTTGTGGGTGCCCCCCCCCCCCCCCCCCAGTAAAAAAAATCCTGGCACCGGCCCTGAATATTTACAAGACTGGAGGTGAATAATAAATGCAATTTTGCATTGTGCAAGCTGTTGGTGAGAGTATTTTTCTTTTTCCTGTGTCTTGTGGCCCAGTGTGCTGGAGCCCCAAAGGAAAGCAGCTCGTGGTGGGCAAGAAGGATGGCAGCCTGACCCAGTATAAGCCAAACATGCAAGAGGCCAAGAACATTCCACCTCCTATGGTCTCTGAGAACAGCGTCTTAGGTGTGTCTCTCTCCTCCATTCCTTTCAAAAAAAATTTTTTTTTATTGTAATAGCAATAACATGGACACTCGAGGCGCACTCACGCCTTCTCCGTCCTACTGTCTCCGACAATTGATGTGCGGCCTGTGCACTGTGTGTTCGAGGTCACGTGATTTGCTGCGAGTTTCAGTGCGATCTGAGACAGCTGGTGCCTTTATGCATGCTGTCTTCCGGCACGCCCAGTGTTGGCAGCCACGTTAGGTGTTGCATTTCAGAGGAACGGCACAGTTGAAACAGTGAAGGAGAGTGGCAGCACAGAACGTTTACTTTGGGCCGAGTACGCATTTCCCACTGTCAGCACTTCTCATTGTTCGTATTTGTGTTTGGGCACGTGACACCAAGTGTGTTTAAATGATGATTCGACATCTCATCTGGTCGAGAGGAAGCATGTTGAACGAATGAGATAGTGAAAATGCCGACCAAGAAGGATAGGGTAAAAAACTTTCAGGATGCATTGGCTTTCGTACAGAAGCCTTGCTCACAAAAAATAAACTGCCTAAATGGTAGAAAATAAACTACAGTTCATTTTTGGTCAGTGTTTTCGCTGTTTCATTCGTTCAACAAGCGTGTTTAGTTAGTAAGTGAATGTTCACTGCAATTTATACCGCCCATAAATCTATGAGCCTTGCTTCGAGCAATATCCTAATTCTTTGCTATTGCTGTCAGTGATTGGGGGAAACTGCCACATTTTCTAGCTCATATTTTAGTGCTTGCAGCATCAGTGATGCAATTGCTGTGCAAAACTCTGCTACATCAAGCTCGGCCACAGCCTCACCGAACGTGCAGCTTACCAGCTGACTTACTATATCTGTGCTTTCGTGTTCGATTTTTTTTACTATGCTATGAAGATAGCAATTTTAGGACATCTCTCCATTTTCTTTTTTTCCTTTACAGACTCGCTGTTACGACATGCTCGAAAGTGTAGTTTCCATGGGCTCCCATGGGATTGCATACTTTAAATATTGAACACAATTTGGAATGGGTTTTCGGCTGCGAAAAACTACTGCTAATATGGGGTGTGGGGCTAGAGTTTGCCTGTAGACATTTTATAATAATAGCATTTGCGATAAGTTATTCATGAAAAAAGGGACTTTCCTATAAAAACATCACCTTTTTATAGCTCGCGACCTCTATGGGTGCTGGTTGTTGATGTCCATAATTCAGTGCTCCTACTCCTGTGCCAAATGCGCCAGATTGCACCATACGAGATTTCCTGCGCCATCCTGATAAAAATACACGGTTTTGTGCCGAAGTGCGCCAAAATTAGGCGCCTGCGCATTACGTGTGTGGCCACAGTGGCCCGCAGATGTTCGTAGTACGGGCAACTAACGCGGCTTCATAAATCGAACGGCGACCGATAATTCGGGCTCGATGGGCCTAAATTTTTATAAAAAATAAATTTTATAAAAAATTAAAAATAAATTTGGCGTTAATGTCTAAATAATTGGCACTCGGAAATATCCAAATTCACCAGAAAGTAACTGTATTCCGCCAGTGGCTAAAAAATGCATTATTCTCGGTTGACCACTTTTGTGGATACGTTCACTTTCGCGGGATTTCGTGTCACTAGCGTCAGCGTTGGCATACTTGGTAGTGGGCCAGGAATGCTATCATCTGTCGATGTGTCCATGCAGTGCCAGTCGTGTGAAATGTCGGGAAAGTATCCTGGAAAGGGATTGTCCAAAAATAAAGCCAAAGAACGCGGTCCTGCACGCACGTACGCTTGCCTACGATCTGGTCAGTCCGTATCTCTACCATTGTTATGCTGTCGCCACAAAAAGACGAAAGTACAATTGATGCATTCACTGAATCTTCAACTTTTGGCAATAGGGCCGCAATTTTGTAGTGATGCCTATTCCGCTGTCACTCCTTGTGCTTCGTCAGTGGTATAAGAGTGGCGCTCCGCCTGCATTATATGGTATCAGCCGTCAAAGAAAGGTGGATGATAGGGGGCCGCATATAGAATCGAGCTAATTGTCGGAGTCATGAGGGAGGTAGTGGCCGAATACTGCACCAGGGAGGCCAATTCCTGTTCTGGTGAGGGAGTGACTTTGATGAAGCGTAATAAGCCTTTCTAGTTTGGTTGCACCTGAACTAGTATAGCCCCACTAGCTCTCGGCAATCTATTTTTTTTTCTTGCTGGTGTCAGGCACCACTCCATGCCTGAAAATGTAGTGGACTAGAGCAGGATTCGAACTTACGACCTTCAGATTTGAGGCCGGGTATTCTACCTCTGCTCCACGCCACCACCATCTGAGAGCGGTGTGGATCTGAGAGCGGTGTGGATCAGAGAACGAACGGGGATAGCCGATATTCTAGTTGACATTAAGCGGAAGAAATGGAGCTGGGCAGGCCATGTAATGCGTAGGATGGATAACCGGTGAACCGGAGGGAGGGAGGCGGGCGACGCTGTGCTGCGGCAACAAAATTAGTGAACAAATGCGTATCTTGCAACCGGGCGCAAGGGGAACTGGTGACGCAATTTCCCACGCGAAAGGAGGAAAGCGGGAAGGCAGTGCGGGAGGGAGGGAGGGGGGGGGAGGCGACTTCTACTATTCTAACAACTGCGTTCATTGCGCCGGTGCAGGCTGTCACGCGCACCCACCGTATCTTGAAAGCCATCTCCAGACGGCTCTGTCCTTTGTATGTGCTGTGCTTTCGCCGCTCAGTTTCCGTTGAAGCAATAGACCGCACGAACCTTCGCTCGCTGCGACGGCTGCGCTTCTTCACACCAGCGTTTTGACAGTAGTGGTCTGCGGTCATCGAGTGTGATCTATTCATGTTTGCTTGTACACGCTGACACCACGCTTGGTAATTCATTTAGTAAACGAATGTGTCCAAGTTTATGCAGCTGATGAAACTCCCTATACCTACTCCGTATAGCTCTCTACTAATTTGCTATTGCAATTGATGCTTTGCCTTTCGGGCGAAACTGCGACATTCTTTTTTGGAACAGTCACTGTCTCGTCGGTGGAGACATCGAGGGTGTAGTCGGCGCCGCTTAAACAACTTAAGTCGCCGTGACCATGTCGCTAGTTAACCCGTCAATGAATAAACGCTGGACGCGCGGAGCCAACCCAAATGCACTCCCGAATGGCTTGCCGGAGTTCGCTTGCCCGACGGTTTGGGTGCGGTCGGTGCTGGATTAGTTAGGCTTCGCTAGTTTTGGTTTACAGGAGGTGTCGGCAACATGGCCGACCACCTTGCTGCGGCGATGCCAGCGACGTATCAACGCCAAAATATTGCTATTTCCGCTCAACTCGGTGGTCAAATTAGCGCGGAGTCGTGCATGCGGAGTTCGAATTATATAGAACCTTAAGGTGTCCGAAATTTCGGTCGTGCTTATACTTTAAATTTATGGGCCAGTGATGGTGCCTCAAAGTAGTCTGAATAATTGAGCTTGTTTGAATTGCTGGAGTCGAAATAGTCGGTCGACCCCAGTTGTGAATCGGCCAGTTGCTGAACAGAGGCTTCAGCTTTACGAGGAAAAACAGACCGTTGAAAAGTACTTGGTGTCGTCTGAAGCAATGACTGAGCGTTACGAGGGGCTCATCAAGGCTGGCTTGGCTCAGAAAAGCATTGATGCCATTGAGTCTGGCCAGGTGTTCCGGACTGATGCTAGAGCCTTGCTGAAAACATAACAAAGTGTCAGCTGTGAATGAAAAAATTGTACGATGTAAAGACATCTGAGCAGCTTCACTCAACTTGAAATAAACTAATTACAGCACACTGTGTGAACCGGTTTGTTGTCTTCATTTAAATTAAAGGGAAACTCATGTATTTAGAGGCAGAGCAACATTGTTTTACAGCAAGGAACTACTTTCTGGAATAATGCTTCTCAATTTTAAGTGTTTGAAATTGCTTAGGACATGTCCAGCAGCTGGAATTTATTAGCGCCAAAGTGCACCAAAATCTGTATCTGGATGCTCCAAACGGCTCCAAATTTAAGAGTTTGCTGCTCCAAAAATTGCTCCAAATCTCAGTTCGCCAGTGGCACCACTGATAATTCATGGTTACGGTGGAGCTTATGTTGCATGTTTTCAAAGTAGCTCTAAAAATGGTACATGTCAGACAGATGCATTAGGATACTTTTTATTGTTATGAACTTATTTCTATCTTATTTATTACTCTTTTTTCAGTTCTAAGCGTGTGTTGGTTGGCCCCTACTGTCTTTGCTGTTGTTTATGGTCCGGCAACCCGCACAACAGATTCCCAGGCAAACCTTGTGATTGTTGCATTCACGGTGAGTGACAATTTTAATGAACCTTTTTGTCTTTTCGTAACAACCCTATTAATGCAATGTAAAAATCTAAAAATGGTAATGCAAACAGGATTAATTAGCTTCACTTTGGCTTGGGGACTTTATGGTTGGTTTTTAAAGCTGCCATTGGCGTCTCTGAGCACAGTTGAGCATGCTCTTTTTCTTTTCCTCTATGGTTTTCTTTATTTAAAAAAATTTTTATTTTTGTTAATGACCGTGATGTTTTCTGTTTTAAAAAGCAAGCTACGTTTGGAATCAATGTTGATTAACCCGGTGTGGTGATTTGGTAGCTATGGCATTGCTTGTGATATGCACAAGGTTGCAGGTTCAATCCTGACCATGGTGGCAACATTTTCATGAGGCCAAATGCAAAAAATCTGGTGTACTTAGATTTAGGTGGTCGTTGAAGAACCCCAGGGGGTCAAAATTAGTAAACGATCGATTTCGGAGACGCCTGATAATTCGGACGACTTCGGGGAACCGCCAGCCCCAGAGAGCCAATGCTTAAGCATGTCTGAAATTTCGGATGCTGAGACCTTTTGTCAACTGATCTTCAAGGATGCCCTTCTGATCATTGAGTGACTCATTTAAGTGCTCTGCGTAAAGCGTGTAATTATAAGGTTTTAAAAATCTGCATTGCTACTGATCGCAGCGACGCTGCTACCCCGAGTTTTGAGCCACCCCGTTACAATCTACGTAGCTGGGTGCGCATGATGTCAGTTGGGCGAGCTATCTGATTGGCTACCGAGGTTGCGGCATCAGTAATTTTTGCAACTTTATGGTGAACAAATGTTGTTCGTAATACAGTGGATCCTTGATTGTACGTCCCCCGGTCATGCGGCAACCGTCATTTTATGACGAATTGGTTTGGTCCCGGCAAAAGCACCATAGAAATAATGTATTAAAAACCTCAATTATACAACGGAATTTTGTGCCGACCCCACCTTGTACGCCGCCTCGCTGGTACCGTCCAAGAAAGAAAACCCTATAAACAAACTCGTCGTAAGTAGACGCAGGCTGGCACGTGAGTACACTGCAGTCGGCTGAAAACGGGTGTGGAATACCGTATTTACCCAAATGTAACGCGACCGTGATTAGCGCGAGGGACCACTTTTGACACCGCAATCGCGCAAAATAAAAATAAAACCGCGAATGTAACTTGAGAGGAACGGAAAAAAAAAAATGGTACCTTTATTCGGAATTGCAATTCTGAAACTAGTTCTCTTCACTCATTATCGTCGTCTGAAGAGGAGACGGAGCTTTCCTTGGTCGGTATTCTTGGGCGATCATTCACTTTCGCGAAATTCCGTGCGACTCTGCACTGAAAGCGTTCCCGATAAGTGTTTCTGGTGCTGGCCTGAGCTCACAACCATGCCAAGAGTGCTGTCGGACGTATATTTCGAGTGGTTCGGTGCCGGGACGAGCTGAACCTCGCGAAAGTGAGGCTCGGCTCCAAAAGTGGTCGCCCGAGAATCAAGTCATTCTCCGTGCCGTTGAGCTTGTTTGAGATTGAAGTACTTCTTTAAAGACTGCACAGCCAGTTCATTCGGGGTCAGTACAGGCCACTTCAAGTTTCATTGAGCCTTTCCGACTGGCGTCGCATTTAAAGAGGGCCTGCTGCTGGTACCACCATTCGCAAATCGTTGACGTCGAGACACCGAGCTGCGGCGGACTTTCCAAGCTCCTCAGCCATCAAAGTTGCTCGTCTCTCGAAGCGGCCGTCATGAATGCGCTGCGTCGCCATAACGTCGCGAATGAACAGAGTCAAACTGCAAAAGGCCGTAGGGTATTGTAGCCTCACACGGACAGCGAAAACGGCATCGATTCCGCCCAAAAACAACTTCTGACTTCGGTCGACTTTTCTATGGATTGGGTCGAGCCTTAAAGTTGCACATTGCCAACGTAACGGTAACAATTGCGGGATTTAGAATATTTGTTTTAAAATGGTGAATTTTGCTGTTATTCGAACATAACACGATTGTCGAGTTCAAGCAACTAAAATTATGAAAAAAACTCACGTTACCATCAAGTTTTTTTATAATTTAATCTACCTTCCTTGGAGCATTGCAGGTTCGTGCCGTGAGCTTATTCAGGCAGTCTGTATCCGTTTTTTGAGCAATACTGTACGCTAATGTCTATATGCTTAGTTTTTCAATTATACGATGGCCAGATTATACGACAGTTTTGCGTGGTCCCCTCAAAGTCGTAGAATCAGGGTTCCACTGTAGTTGGATTGTTGGTTATCTTGTTTCTATAAAAAAAAAGCAACAGAACGAGGATACACAAGGACAATTTATCACTACACTCAAGCACTGGCATACAGCAAATGTCGTCGACTTGTGTTACAGCATACTCCGTGTTGACATGAGCTGCGCGGTCACTGTTGGTCTCGAGGTTTCTTTTCGCGAGGACCATGAATCGCCCCTGTTGTGTTGTGGGTTGCAAATCTAGTGATTGGTGACATGTCAAGCTGCGACATCATGTCCCTCTGCAAGCCAACATGAGTGGAGGGGATGCAGCGCAACAGGCTGTTGGTATCCAATCGGCACCAGGATCTATGCGTTTGTGGCCATCACTTCACGCCGGAGGGTTACATTCACAATAGAGTTTTAGCATGTCAGCTATTCCGGTAAATGCAGGCGGACTTGGGGTTATCCTAGATGGCCATAGGTGCAAACGTGAGTGGCCTGCTGGGTGCAGCCACCTGGTGGCGCAGAGCTCAACCAGACACACAGAGCTAATGTAGCAGTGACAAAGTGTATTCTACTTTGCTGCTGGTGTAAATTTTAAGCAGCAGCATGATCATGAATACACTGTCTTGTTAAATGTTTAAAATGTTTTACACTTGGCTACAACATTATTAACTCTGTGTTTGGCTGGTTAAGCTCTGTGCCACCAGGTGGCTGCACCGTGCAGGCCGCTGATGTTTACGCCTACTCCCATCCGTCAAAATGCCCAGCTTGCCTGCATTTAACGAGATGGCGCTTTGGCGTTTCAGTTTATGTGCAAAAAAAGTTGTCGCAGTTTCACCTGAAAGGCGAAGCATCAATTGCGATAGCAAATTTGTAGAGAGCTATACGGAGTAATGATATTAGCTTTATCAGCTGTATAAACTTGGACATGCAGCAGCACCGGCAACGCGCAGAACTGTTGTCGACGCCGTCGGCGTTTTGCCCGCGTTCGCTCAAAATGCCTGCGGCGTTCGTGACTGTTGCCGGAGCCTCTGATATAAATAGGCATTTGGTGCCGCAGCTAAACGTCGCCTCCCTTCCCTCCCCCCTCCCCCACGGCCTCTCGCGCGTCGAAAGAAGGTGCGTTTGCTCTACATATATGGTGATTGTAAAGGAGGAAAGAGACGCCTACTTCTGCAGCCCTTAAGGAAGCACGGCGCAGAATGCGCGTTTGTTCTCCGCCGTGCGTTCACTCGCCGTGAAAGAGCGCGTCCCTCGCGCCCTTTCACTCGCACATACAGCGTTCGGCGGCGCGCGGCGACGATTTCATCTCCATTGACGTCATACGGAACCTCACGGCGACGGCGACGCCAACGGCAGAAATCTGCTTTTGAGTGTCCATAGAATTGCTATCGCAATAAAAGCAAATGTAGTCGCCGACTGATTTTTGTCGGACACAGACGGGGTCGCAAAAATGTCAGAATATATTTGTTAATTTATTATACCCTCAGGGCCAATGGCATTATACAGAAGGGAGTGGGGAATTAGTTGAACATAAATTAAGCATAACAGCAGCAGAAAACAACCTACATATACTAGTGTAATTGTACAATTTTGGCGGATCACAAACCAGAGTACATAAATAATATTTCTAATTATTCAAACTACTTAATTCAACGTACTTACGTAAACCAATATGCATAAGGGACATAATCACGAATGCACAATTCATGGTAAGAAAAGCATACTAACAATAGTTACGAACAACTGGAAAACAAGAATATTCAAACGCGAAATGTCGCGTGAAGTTTAAAACGGTTAGTATCACTTATGTAGGCAACAGTTATGGGAAGGTGATTCCACTTATCAGATGTCTGTGGGATGAATGAGTGTAAGAAGGAGTAGGATCTACGAAATGAAATGCCAACTTTGTGTTGGTGATCAAGCCGAGATGATATGTAATGTTGTGGGGAAAGAAGCTCGTTTCGTAACACAGGGTGATGATATATCTTATGAAAAAGAAAGAGCCACAAATGTTTACGCCGTGATGCTAAGGCTGCTAACTGTAGGTTAGACTTCGTTGTGGTGATGCTGGCTGTTCTGTTATAATTGGAGAATATGAACCTTGTGGCATTGTTCTGCACCATTTCTAGTGAATAAATTAAGTTATTCTGACTAGAATCCCAAACTGAGGCAACATATTCCAGTTTAGGCCGGATAAGTGTTTTATAGAGCATTAGATTGAGTTAATGATAGTTAATAAATTATAATCACACTGATAATATAAAGATAAAAACATTGCATTTCAAAATAACAGAAGATGCAGATTGGCCAATTTTATTTTCTTTTCCAACGGAATTCACTAATGCTAGCTATTCACACTGCTGTGTTGGCGCTATATATGTATGGGCGTGTAACACTGTCTCTGTGTGGCCCTCCGTTTGAGAGGAGAAGGTAACAATTGGCCGAACGTGACCTCTGGAACCTCCAGTGCAGTGCACGATTCCTATATCGCATATATCGCCCTGTCTGTAGGAGGTGACTTCACTGCTACTATTTTCTCTCTTCAGCATACTTCAGTAATTGTGGCACTTGCAAATTACTCCTCCCTGAGAAGCATGTATTAAAGCCTCAGAAGCATGTATTAAAGTTCTGAAAGTCAAATTCATATTTAAGGTCTCGAAGGTATGCACATGTCTGTTCTTTAGTGTTTGTAACTGCAGAAATGTTCAGCAAGCAAAAATTTTTAAAGAAGAAAAAGAGACTTCATCTCGAAAGTTTCTATTGGGTGTGCTTTGACATATGCTCTAGGCAATGATTAAAATTTTCTTACTCCTTGTCATGACAATGCTTCTTTTATATGGACAGAAAACATCTCCAGTTGTCTACACTGATTTTGGAGAACCATGCCTGCAGACGGGGGAGCACCCAAAGGAACGCTTTTGGCTTTACCATCAGCCAGATTGGTGAGCACCTGCTTGGCTTGTTCTAAATGCAGATGTGGATATACTTTCTTGCAAATCATAATATAAATGATGGCATGTTCAGCTGTGCCAGTCTGCAGTGCCTGCGCCTCAGTGTTGTTTACAACATTGAATCGGAATGATTCAAATAAAATTCAGTTTTGTCTTACTGTATTTACCCGTATCTAATGTGCACCTCTTCGAGAAAATGGGTCCATGAATTGTCTGCGCGTTGGAATTGGATACAAAACCAAAACAGTGTTCGCGGCCTTGGCAACAGCCTACCGTCAGAGGGGTCACATGCAGCGTAAGGTTGCTGTTGCTTCATTTTGTGCTTGACTAAATTTAGAGTGGTATTCTTGGTCAATAACTTTCAGAGATGCTATCACTTTAGCAACATTTTGCGCCACTCAGCACCGAATGCGTCGACGTAATCGGCCGCCAGCATTTCTGGCGCTGTGTCAAGCTCTTTATCTGCACACAGTGCCGTAAACGCTGTTGGCCGCATACTTCGACAAGTATGAGGCAAAGTCTCGTGATAGCAGTATCTAACGTGATTGCTCGATAATACCGCTTCTGTGTATTTGTTATCTGTGGCCAATGTAGTGCAACAGGTGTTGGCGTCGACGAGCGACTTCATTCTTGGCACAGTGCCAAGCTTGCTATCTTATCATCAGTGCTGAAACTTTGCCACCTACCGGCACCGCCGTTGTCGCCGCCGGCACTTTGGGCGGCCAATGCCATCGTCAAGCCACCAAGCCAAGCAACATGAAAAGTCAAAATGGCCGCTCGGGCCGGCACGGGGTGGCAGTTCGCAACGTATGATGCGGGAACGGTCCCACAGTTGCGACGCAACAGCGGGGTTACCAATGCATTGAGTTCTATGGGAGCTGTGCCAGGACCGGTCGAAAACGATGTAACAGCCGGGAAAACGCAGCCCCCGGAACGTAACAGCGAGGTTCTACTGTAACGCTATACGACGCTACGACACCATCGTGACGCTCGCTCTTCGTTTCCGATGCCTCGCGCTTGTGCGAAATGACACGCGTCCACGCATCCGGTACTTGGTGTGACATTCCAAGGATGAGTGCTTCGTCGAAAACGGAAAATGGGTGCGCGTTACAATTGAGGGCCCGTTAGAATCGAGTAAATATGGCAAACATTTATTTTTCGAATTTTTGTGCCGAACCTGCGTTAACGAAATCCTACTTATAACGAAGTTTTTCGGGAATTTGTCAATTTCGTTATATCCAGGTTTAACTGTATTTTCGGTTTCCGCCAGCAAAAGTATGGCCATTGAGATCCGTATTTGCTATCTAAAATTGGTTTTGGTGCATAGATGTTCCGTGTCAAGTCCAAGGGCGATAACGCCGTTGCCGCGCACCGTATGTTGTATGTGCGAGTGAAAGCGTGCGAGGGGAGCCGACTGCATCTAAATCTCGCGCGTGCAAGAAAGAAAAGTAGGGAGGAAGCACGCCTTCTTCCGTTGTGTTCGAGGCACCAGTGAGGGGGGAGGGGGAGGGAGGGATAGCGGTCAGCGTCGTACTCTGTGCTGGTATCAACTGTGTACTGCACGGCGGCACACGGTCGGTCGCGCGGGCCGTATCTTGTAAGCGATCTGCGTTGGGGGCAGAGTCTAGGCAGTGTAGGTGCGTTTGCAGCTCGTAGCTTTGTGCGTGCTGTTTTCTTGGCGCTCAGTTTGCGTTGAAGCATTAGACAACGGCCCGAACGTCACTTCGCTCGCTGCTGCAGCGGCACTTCCTCATGCCAGCGTTGACAGCGCGTGTCCACACATCGAGTGTGATGTGTTCATGTTTGCCTGTGGGCGCTGACACCATGCTTGTTAATTTAGTGAATAAGCGAATGTTTACACGTTTATACGGACGATAAAACTACTATCCTTACTTTGTATAGCTGTCTACTGATTTGCTATCGCAATCGTCCATGCTTTGGCTTTCGGGCGAAACTATGACTTTTTTTCACACGTAAGAATTAAAATAATATTTTGTGCAGTTCGACACTACTCTCTGTTCTCAATTTTTCTGTTTCTGCGGGCCGCCAGGTATTCCCTGTCAGTCCCTACGTGGGAGACGCCCACTACGCCCTAAGCGCGTCCTGCAGGACCCAAATAAAGTTTGTCCAGTCCAGTCGGCTCTTGCGTTTCCCGGCTCTTACGTTTTTTTTTTACGGTCCCGTGAAAAACGTATCAGCGGGGTTCTACTGTATATATCGCGATGATGAATGTATCTTTGGAAAGTTGGCTTGTGCGAATATTCGATATTTTCGAATAGTTGAACGAATAATGCGCGATTCGATATTCGCTTCAATTCGAATTTTGCTATTTGGAAATTTTGAAGTATTTGGCTCGAACGAATAGCCACACGCAGCAGGCAGAAGGCATTTTTGGAAGTTTCGGTTTTGGATTCAGTAATACTTTCCCAATCTAATCCAAACCAAGCCAGGAAAACAAAACTATACTCGGAACAAAGGTGTACAAAAACGCATCTCGTCGGCGTGGTGGTGTGGTCGATTGCGTTTAGTGGGCGACTCTGTCTTTGCCGCGGCGGCATTTGATCAATCCCAGCCGCCTTGGACCACTCCAGCGAGCACCATGGGGGACTTGCATGCGGCCAGCAATCCGATTTGGAACTTTTTTGTAAGGATTCCATCGGGAACCGAAGCTCGATGTCTTAAATGCAAGGCAGTTCTGAAGACCCTGACAAGTATGACAACAACCCTAGCAACGCATTTATGGAGGCACACGGACTTGCACAAGGATTACCAAGAGAAGCGGGACGCACGCGAAACGCCATCCAAGCTCAAGGGTGCAAGCAAGGCAAGTGATCAACAGCCATCCATAGCCGACAGTTTCAAGCCGAAAATGAAAGCGTCGGCCCCAAAAGCCCAACAGATGACAAAAATGATAGCTTGCTTCATAGCTCGTGGTATGCACCCCTACAACATTGTCGAAGAACCGGGTTTCCTCGACATGATGAAGTTCGCTATGCCGGATTATGCCGTGCCGTCTCGGACAACGTTCTCGAGAGCCATTATTCTAGACCTTTATGTATCAAGCAAAGAGAAGGTGCAAAAGAAGCTCGGGGACATTTTTGCAAGCGGAGTGGAGTCGCTTTCAATCGCAACTGATGGTTGGACATCGCGGGCAAGTGACAGCTATGTTTAACTTATCACATCATGGACAGTGACTTCGTGCAACACGTGCATGCATTGGCTTGCACGGAGATGACACTCAAACTGCAGGAAACCTGGAGCTATTTATCGCAGGTGTCATGGAGGAGTGGAAACTTCCAGTCCACAATACTGTGCCGATCTTCGTTGTTACAGATAATGGTAGGAACTTCTGCAGTAGCGCGGTCGTCCTGGAAGGATGTGCAGCGTTTCGGAGACACCCTTCAGTTGTGTGTCAGTGATGCCAAAAGAGAACTGTCAGGGTTTTTGCAGCTCTGTGCTATTGCGACTCGGGGTCCGGGACGAGAGACGGAGTCTTGAAGCAGGCGAAGATGAGACGAAAGCTTTATACAATATGTACAAATATGTACAGATATAGCAGGAATAGCAGGTAGTAGCTGGTAATAGCTGCCCTTAGCTGGTGATAGCTGGTCAAAGCAGTAAGAGCTTGTAAGAGCGCACCAGACCGACGGGGCGGCCGGTAGCGACTCTCTGGCTTAACAATGGGCCGGTTCCTCCTTAAATCCCCCTGGCGGCGGCTCCTCGTCGACAGGAGGAAGAGGGGACGGTTGCTGACGTCACTCGCGTCGCATTGTGTCGTCGCGTCCCCCTGGCGACTCGTCGACAGGACCCCGAGGGACGGGTGGCGATGATGGCCGGGGCTGCTTGCACGTCGGCAGGACACAGACGGGGCAGTTGCCGAGGTCCCCCCGCGCCGTATTGTGTTGCCGCCTCCCGTTGGCGACTAGTCGGCAGGACCCAGAGGGACGGGTGGCGATGATGGCAGGTGCTATGGCACAACAGTGCTAAAGCCAGAGCGATTGTGGCTAGATACAAACAGAGTGCCAAGGCCCGAGGACGGCTTCAGGAAATTCAGAGAAACATGCAGCTGGACCCTCACAAGACGTCCCGACGCGATGGAACAGTGAGCATGGCATGATGTCCAGGCTCGTGAAGCTCCGTACGGTCATCACTGTAGCACTTTCAGAATCTGACGCAGTTCCAAACTTGAATGCAAGTGAGTGGAAGTTTATGAATGCAGCAGTGCAAGTCTTGAAGCCATTTGACCATGCCACAACTGAACTGTCTGGGGACCGATATCCCACGCTGTCACAAGTCATTCCCCTGTTGCAGTGTACCGAGGTGGTTCTAGTTGAACATGTTTCCGAAGGTGGTGAGGCAGCGTTGCTTGCCTCAAGCCTTTTTTTTTGTGTAGCATCAAGACGAGGTTCCCTGATATCAAGATGTGCATGCCTTCCTGCATTGGCAATGTTGGTCGATCCTAGATACAAAGATGTCTGTTATGCTGAATGACCTGCAAAGCAATGGGCATTCACTCTACTCACAACGGCAGCAGAAGAGACTGTGCCACTTGATCAACAGGGTACAGCAACAAGTGAGAACAGCACCTGCTCTGCAGACCCATCAGGGGACTCTGTGTGGAGTGCTTTTACACACTTCAGTTCGCGTGCTCAACATCAGTCAAGCCGTACAATCTCGGATGAGGTTGCTAGGTACTTGAAGGCCCCCCTTCTTTCCCGGTCCGAAGACCCCCTTGTCTGGTGGAAAAGCAAGGGCAGCCACCTTTAGCCAACCCTGGTTGCAGCTGCATGTAGGTATCTTTCGATACCAGCCACCCAAACAAGAAGTGAAAGGCTTTTTTCCACTGCACGAGCCGTTGTAAGCTGCAGAAGGGAGCACCTCAAACCCCAGCATGTGGAACAGCTAATGGTTTTGCACGAAAATTTGCAGATTTTTGTAAATAATCAAGTTGTTTACTTTTCTTGAATAAATTCCAAACCTTAGCTCTCTGCCGTTTTTTTTTTTTTTTTTTACTTGCTACTATTCAAAGTATTCGCTTCGAAATTATTTGAGAAGAATTACTATTCGCTTTGCATTCGCTTGGAACCAAAAAAGCACTATTCGCACAAGTCTATTGGAAAGTAATCGTCGAAGAGTATGACCCAAGTTTGTCAATGCATTGTGCTGCATGCACGTACGCTTGCCCTTGGCCTAGATATTTCATGGCTAGCAATTCATTTCATTTCTAGCAATGCCTTTTATGCTATCGCTTTTCACGCTTTTCGCACTTCATCAGTGGCCAGAGCAACATTGCCAACATGTTATCAACTGGATCAGCCGGCCATGAACAGTGGATGATAAAAGTGGCATAGAATGGAGTGGAAAGCATCGCTACATGATTGCAGCCTGTATCTCGACCATTGTCATGCTGTTGCTTCAGATAGACAAAAGTACAGTCAGTGCATGCACTGAATTCTCATCGGCGACAACTAGATCCTCTAGGCTTTGCTAGTTTTGTTTCACCGAGTGCCAATGACATTGACTACGACCATGCCGGCTAAGTTTCAGTACGAAAATATCACTATTTCTGCTTAACTCAGTTGCCATATTAACACACGGTCGTGCAATCAGTCAGAATTATCACACAACGCATTCTAAGGAGTCCGAAATTTCGGTCGTCCTTATACATTTCCATGGGGCTAGTGGCGGTGCCAGGAGGCTGTCCGAATAATGAGTCATTGACTGTACAATGAAACTTGACTGTAGCAATTTCTAATTCTGCCTACAGGATGATACATTTCAATCTGAGCCGAATTTGAGCCTGTTTTTCAATGCTACTTTTTTCTTTTCTTTCAGGGGCATCCTCATGTGCATGTCCAGAAACTCTATTGAAACTGCAGTTTTTGGCTGCAAATCTGCTGACAAGGTAGGCAGTGTAGCCATATACTTTTGCCTTAGGCCCTTTATTTTGTATAAAAAGTAACTTTTTTTCCTTATTTTCACCTGGAGTAGTTTAAACTTTATCTTGAAAACTTACATTCCCCAAATTGTGTTGCATATACATTGCAGTGGTTATCAATATAATGCAGCCCTGCTCTTGGTGAAATGCCATCAGCCGTTTTCTGTGGAGATTTGCCGAGAGTAAAAGAATATTGTGAAACACAGCGCGTGTTAATGAAATAAAAAAAGGACAAGTGAATGTCTCTAAAGCCCTGTATACAATACGGAAGCAACTTGATTTCCCATTAACTTTTGGCTACCTATCTCTTGACTGCTGACGAACGTTCAACATCAATAACCAAGGCTGACATCAAGATACACGTCAGTGTATCTTGATGTTAGTGCCGGCACCATCTGTTTTCATGCCCCCCCCCCTCGAGTGGCGGTCTACCGAATTTTCATGTTGCTAGGTTGGCAGGTATGCTAGCAAAAAGGGGTATTTGACAAATATTTCATGCAGTAGGACATGGGTTCCCAAAGTGGGTTCCGTCGTACCCAGGGGTTCCGCAGACCCCTCCTCGGGGTTCCGCGAGCCACTGATACCGTATTTACTCGAATCTAGGCCGACTCCGATTCTAAGCCGACCCCCCAAAAGTTCGAAGTCCAAAAAAAAAAAAAAAAAAAAAAAAACTTACCTCGAATGTAGGCCGAACGAAAAAGCGAGGACAGCATTCGCAAAATGAAACAGCATTTATTAAATTTGAACATGCCGAGCTCATTCTATGTCACCATCGCTGCTAGCCTCGTCGCTATCTTGCTTACTGCTGACATTTTCAAACAGTGCGCTATATTCAGTACCACCCAGCGCATTAGAGATGCTGCATTTTTGGAAGGAGCGCACGTTGCGGCGCACGCAAAAACCATCTCCCGTGGCCCCCTCCAACGACAGACCGATGCCGAAGTTCCGCCCGGTTTGAACGTTTGATGATGCCTCTACGGCTAGCACAACTACCGCATTTACTCGATTCTCACGCTTCCTCGATTGTAACGCGCACCCGTTCTCCGTGAGGAAAAATTTAGAAAAATAGATTTCCTCCCGATGCACTGATGTTGCGATGAATAAAAAAGTCGCAGTTTCGCCCGAAAGGCGATGCATGGAATGCGGTAGCAAATTAGTAGACCGCTATTAACAAGCACGGTGTCACGCGCGCTCAAGCAAACATGAACACACCTCGCTCGTTGACCGCGGAAAAGAACTGTCGAAACGCTTGGAGACGAAGCGCGCCTTCGTGCTAGCATGCCTCTCGCTTCAACGCGGTGAAAACGCGGCGCGCGGCGGACTTTACCAGTCGCAGATTGCTTTCAAGATAGGGCCAAGCCTGATCGTATCGCCGGAGTGGATCGTTGCAGATTACGTCCTGCTTCGGTCCACTGAAACCGTTCCGCATTGCTTTGCTGGCGAAAATCCTCTCCTTCTGTTTGCGCCAGTCCCGCTCGCAAGTTTCGGATTCTCCGAACGCCCGTGATGCGGCCCGATTTCCGTCCGTCTCCGCACAGATGATCACTTTCCTTTTAAATGCGGCATCATGATGAACTCGGTACTTCATGCTGATAGATAGAGCAGACGCTGAGAACGTGAAGACAGACGGTAGACTATTGCCTAAGCACGTGTACTGCAGCACACGGAGGAAGCTTCCGCATGCTACGGTAGCTAGGCACGACGCGCGTGCGAGGCGGCCATTTTGAAATGCCGACTGCCGACGCAGATTTAGGGTCGTGTTGAAATGCGCGTTAGATTCGAGTAAATACAGTATTCGTTTAGAAAGCGGCACTATAGTGGCATCGCCCATTTGGTGCCATTACGATAACGCCACACCGCGCGCCGATGCTGCACCATACCGATACTACCGATACGACGCAGGTCAAAATGGCGACGTCGCTCGTGTACTTCAGCTGGCTACTGGCGCGGCTAGTAGCGGCTGCGATACTGACTTTTCTAGATGGCGCTAACTATGCACCATATTTATCAGTTTCAGTTAAAAACTGGCGCGTTTTTTAAAATCCTCGAATCTAAGCCGACCCTAGAGTTTCGTATGTGATTATTTGAAAAAAACTATCGGCCTAGATTCGAATAAATACGGTATTCTCTGGTTCCGCGCTCGCCAAGTCCGTGTCGCATTAGTCATCAGCAAACATCATACGTGACAGCAACACCGGAACACTTCATGCCTAATTGTGCCTTTAAAGCCTTTATTCTTGCGTTTATCGCCGCGCATAACACCGCATTGGCAACTGGCCACGTGCCTTCATAATTGCGCAGTCGCCATTCAGGATCGCGTCAACACCCACCATGGTTTCGTCTGCAGAGGTTGCGGCAAACAGTAGTTTCGTGTTGACTCGGTGCACGTGTCGACCGCGTGCCTTCAAAAATGCGTAGTTGCCATCCATGAATACGGCGATAGAGACCACCGCGACTTCGTCCATAGTTGTTGTAGCAAACGGTTGTTTCATTTTGTCTTGGTGCGTGTGTTGGCCGCCTGCCTTCAGAACTACAAGGTCACCGTCAATAGCGGCCGCGGTTTCGTACCGCACTGGTTGGGGCAAACAGTAGTTTCGCTTTGACTCAATGCAGAGATGTCAAGGATGAAGCGCACCGTCTACAACGCAATGGACGGACAATTTGTTGGCGACCAGCTCAATGGCTAAAAAATGTCAAGCAGAAACTCCTCTGGGAGTTCTCTACGTATGCGTAAACATTGTGCCACTTGCTCATCTCCGCGCAGCCTGGTGTCATTATCAGTGTTAAGACACTTGATCCAACCAGTACAAACGACAGCGCTGCGGCGACACGAACTGGGGCGGACGGAGGCGCAAGGTGCATTGATAACGCAAGCGAAGTACTGCAGGTGGCAGCGCCATTGTGCACTGATCACGTTCCGATCATCATAAGCAGTTATCGTTTTTTAGCTCCTTGTCCACACGTGCCGAATCATTATGAACCGTGATCAAAAGACTCCACCGGTGGCACGGACCAATGAAACGTACTGTGGCACGGCCGCACGGACCGTATCTTGAAAGCGATCTGTGAAGCGGACAGACAGTGCCGAGTGCTGCTAACTTGGCACGTTGTGTTTTCGCCGCTTCGTTTCCGCTGAAGCACCAGGCTGCCCGAAGGTAATGTTGCTGCGGGCTCTATCTTGATCGATAAGCGATCTAAGCGATCGTCTAACGTGAGAGATGGACGGACGGACTAACGAACGGACAGTTTTCTCGTTGGGTAAGCATAGAAATGCTTACGCATTTAAAAATGTATGTGTGCGCGGCAGTAAAAAGCGTGCCTTAGATTAAGACGCGCTTGCGGCCGCGCTGCAAAGGAAGTCGCGAGGCCCTCGCCGCTGCGAGCGCTAATCACATACGAGATGACGAGAATTGCAGTTCCCGCACTGCTTTTGTGCAAAATAAAAAGAGAATTTGCCGATGCAGTCAGTAAATAAAAGCGGGTTGATGTAGTAGGCATTTGTTATTTTCTTTATCCCGCGATAATTCAACATTCGGTTAATTTGGGTTTTTTTTTTTTTGGTCCTATGAAATCCGAATTAAGAGGTTTTACAGTACGCAAAGTAGAGCTGGCACTAATTCCATTTCTAATTTTAAGTAATTATAAGTCCCCCTGTGGGATATGCACTGAAAACTCATTCTTTTATAAACTCATTCTTTGTATAAAAAGAATGAGTTTTCAGAGCATATCGCACAGGGAGACTTATAACCTTTCATCACAAGAGGTCTGAAAATTAGTGCCGGCTCTACTTTGCGTACAGTTTTGACCACTTATAACGTAACCGCTTATAGTGCAGGACCGGATATAGTACGGTCTTTTCAGACTCTCGTTAATTTTCACATAGCACTCCATGTATACACGTATTGATTATAGTGCAGTTGTGGGAGACTAAATACCGGTTACAGTGCATCTGCCTGGAAGTTTGGCAGTCAACTGAGACAGCGAACGCTCCCCTCAAGCCGCAGATATACTCCAACGTAACATGAGTGCGCACGTCGAGCTCCGCGACGTCACGGGGGCGAACTGGCGCATGATTAGCTCCGTTCATATTCGCCCGGCACATCAAGCCACGCCGGCTGCGCATCCCAGCATTCCTCACGAGGTGCGGGTAGAATGATGTAATGGCGGGAGCGCTCAAAAGCAGGTCCGTCGCCGTGGCTCTCTGTGCATTAACAAGCATGGTTTCACGCACGCACAAGCACAGTGCACGCAGTGCAACACTGTGCATGGGGGACTGTGCCCCCGTCGCAGATTGCTTTCAAGATACAGTAAAAGCTCGATGATACGAATCTCACGGGGTCACGAAAAATATTCATATTAGCCGAAATTCGTATCATCGAAACACAATTAAAACTACTGTCGAATCTCGATAATTCGAACTCGAAGGGGCCCGAAAATTTGTTCGAATTAAAAGGACGTATTTTTGAAGTATTCGTGCACCATAGCACGATGCACGAACGGTGCGAGTCGTGAAATATCGCAGCGCGCAAGCACATAGCAAGCGCGGGCCACGAAACTGCCCACGCCGGCTAACGGTCGCTTCCCGATAACGACAGAAAACGAAGCTTCAGGGAGCGAGCGGGCGGCGCCGGCACATGGGTGCACGCGGAGACCGTCGAAGGTGAGGGAGGAGGGCGGCAGGGAAGCGGATTTGGCTGCGTCAACTCCGCCGCTTCGGTGGCTCCCCTTGCCCTCCCTCTCAACGCCCTCGTAGCTCTCTCACCTTCGACTCCGTGCGCACATCTCCGTGTGCCCCCGCCGCCGTGCTGGCGCCAGCTTATTTTAGCCGCCCCCCGAAGTTTTGTTTTCTGCCGTTATCGGGAAGCGAGCGTTTGCGGGCGTGGCAGTTTCGTTGGCCCGACTGTGCCTCCGCCGCTGCTTCCCTCTGCGCTGCTGCCGCAGCGTGCAAGGTCACCATGTGACTAGAAAATAGAGGAGAAGGGTTCACTGCCATTTTATCCGCGTGGCTGAGACATCGGCACTAGTGTGCTAGAATACGGTTGTCTAGAACACTCTAGTCGGCACGTACACACTTGTTCCGATGCGATGCAGAAACGGCGACCTTGTAATTTGAGAGAGAAGGAAATTTCCGCCGCGGGTTCCTCCCCCCCCCCTGCGTTCCTTCGCGCGCGGCATTGAGGGGTCTCTCCTGAGCTTTTGCTATATGGCGGTGTCGGAGCAATGCCGGTCGGAGGCGCCGCCGCGTGATTTGGCGCGCTGCTAAGAGCATTGTCGGTGCACGGTATGTTCGAAATAAGCGTGTTCGAATTCGCTTGCTTCGCATTGACGTTGAACGAAAGCACGTTTTTCATGATAGTCTCGCTGTGCAACAATTGTGCTCAGTGTTAACGTTGCGAGGCCTAGCTCCTTAGCCAACTCCGTCCGCTTCCTCTTGGGATCCTCATCGACCTTTTGAAGAATGTCTAATTTCTCTTTAAAGGAGAGTGCTTTCCGCTTGCGAGACATAGCTCACTGCGACTAGGCAAAATGGCGCAAACACGAAGAACGCGGCCCGAAGCGCAGCAGCCACTCCATCTGACGGGTCGCAGAAAAGGAGGAAAAGTACAAAAGCACCAAAAGCGCCACCGCCTCAAACTCTTCGCGCCCAGTCGCGGAGTCCGCGCTGTCCGGCGCCGCGCCTCCGCACCAAAAGAGAAGGAGAGAAAGCGCGTGACTGCGCGCTGTTCTCTTTCGCGGCCGTCGGTGGGGCGGCGTTTATTTGTATCAACCGACGCAGGCTGAAAATCGATTCGTAACAACCGTTCTCTAGCACGTTGCAAAGTAATGGGGCTTGGCCGGGACCACAGAAAAATTCGTATCATCCGGAAATTCGTATTAGCCGTGATCGTATCATCGAGCTTTTACTGTACAGCGTGATGTGCGTGATTGCTCAAAGTAAACGCGCCCCCCCCCCCCCCCCCCCCCCCCCGACCTACGAGCCTTGCGCACGAAGGAAGACAGCGCGCTTCCTTCCCGCTTTCCTCCCTTGCTTGTGCGAGAATAAACACGATTACCGTCTCACCCTCGCACGCTTTAATCGCACATACAGCATACGGCGTCGATTTTATCACCCTTGGACTTTATACGGAACCCCACGGTGACAGCTACGGCAGCTAGAAATGCGCCTGGAGTGTCGATGTCATTGCTCTCGCAATAAAATTGTTGTTTTGGATATAGTGTGGTACTGCTTATAATGCGGATATTCGCGACTCCGGTGACTTACGTTATAAGCGGTCTACACTGTACTGTAAAACCTCGTTAATTCAGATTTCACGGGACCGGAAAAAAAAGATGGCCGAATTAACCGAGTTTTCAATTGTAACGAAGTATATAAGTTTGTTTTTGTGGTGTGCCTTGGTCATGCCTTGGTTGCTATGCTGTCTTGTCTTAGGTCATGACAATTGGACCCAGTTTGCACCACGTGGGTTGCACGTCGCCACTAGCCTGTGCACCCTCATTGTTGGCCCCAAACATGTTTTACGCTACTCCTAGCATCTTTACTAGAAGGGGGGTGGGGATTCCTTGGCACTTGATGAAGCTTAGCAGGGTTCCCTGGGACCAACATGCTTGAGAACCCCTGCAGTAGGGGTTCTCAAGCATGGTGTATGCAAGCCACACCAGCATTGGAGAAAACGTGACGACACGTGTGATGACGCTGGTGTTTGCGTGAGAATACAGTCGAATCTCGGATGATACGATCACGGCTAATACGAATTTCCGGATGATACGAATTTTTCTGAGGTCCCGGTCGAGCCCCATTACTTTGCAACGGGCTAGAGAACGGTTGTTACGAATCGATTTCCGACCCGTGTCGGTTGATACGAATAAACGCCGCTCCACCGACAGCCGCGAAAGAGAACAGCGCGCAGTCACGCGCGTTTTCCCTCTCTCTTTTGGTGCGAAGGCGCGGACGCGGCGCCGGACAGCGCGGAAGCCGCGACTGGGCGCGAAGAGTTTGAAGCGGTGGCGCGTTTGTTGCTTTTGTGCTTTTCTTTTTGTCTCTTCGCTCGCTGCGGTGGCCGCGCTTCCCCACGTACGGCCGCCGCAGCAAGCGAAGGTTCGTGCGGTCTATCGCTGCAACGGAAACTGAGCCCCGTAAGCACAGCGCACACAAAGGTCACAGCCGTGTGGAGATCGCTTTCAAGATACGGTGTGCGCGACAACACCGACAGCCGGCACAGGCGCTAAGTACAAGAATGCATTTGTTGGCAGTGTAAGAGCCACCCCCCCTCCCCCCCCCCTCCCTCCCTCCCGCGCTTTGCTCTTTTCGCGGGGGGAAATTGCGTCGCAAGTTACCCTTGCTCTGGGTTGCAAGATACACATTTGGCGCCGCAGCACAGCGTCGCTCCCCCCCCCCCCTCCCTCCCTCCCATACCCCCACGGCCTTTCGCGCAATGGAAGTTGTGTTTGCTCTCCGCTGTGCGTTCGCTGTCCGTCAAGGCGCGCGTCCCCCACGCGCTTTCACTCGCACATGCGGCGTGCGGTGACGACTTTATCGCCCTTGGACTCGTGCTCCACGTGTCGTGCTCCTCCGCATCGCCCTCGTTGATCTCCTCTTCCATCGGTGGGCGCACCTCGTGCTCGCTATCGCCCTTGTCGGCGAGATTTTCCCGCGTGTTCTATGGGAGGGTAAACGGCAGTCAGAAAAGGATGCGTTGTAGCCAGTTCTGCACTATAAGCGGTTACGTTGTAAGTGGTCTATTCTGTAAATGCTTTTTACGTACGTGTGCCTGAGTGAGTTCACCTCTTGACTCTTTAGTTTAGCTAGTTTTAATTGTGTTTCGATGATACGAATTTCGGCTAATACAAATTTTTTTCGTGACCCCGTGAGATTCGTATCATCGAGATTCCACTGTAACTAGAAAAGGTAATGCCAATGATGGTGATGATGCTACAACTCACTTCATTTGTGGTTGGTGGAAAGGCATAAAATAAAGTGCACTGCCACACTACGTAGGCACTTTGCCTAGCTGTACAGAGTATCGCCCACATTGCTGTATCTCTTGTTCAACAAATCGCGGTCCCTGCGATGGCTTTCTCGAATTCACTCTCGGAGCCCATGAATTTATGTACAGTCAACCCTGCATATATTGAACTTGCAAGAAAACTGGAATTACTGCAATATATAGAGTAATTCGATTTACAGTAGAGTCCCGCTACAACGAAATTCAGGGTATACGTGAAAAATTTCGTTAGGGCGGAACTTCGTTGACGTGAAATTAGTATGGTGTTCGTATAATCGTATATACAAACGGCAAAGCCGCGAACGAAACTGAAACCATCGCCGCAATGGTGTGGGGGCAAAGGTTGAGACCTACCGAAGGCAGTCAATAAAGCCACAACTTCACGAGAGAATGCATTTCGTGCCGCTGTTAAAGCATTTTTCGTGCATTGCGGCCAACGCCTAACTCGACGTGCGTGCCTGGCCGATCGCGAGACACTCATTTTGCGGCACATGCACCGTTGCAATAAAGCGGTTTGAATTATCAAAATTTTACTGCATATTTATGACCTCTTGCGGTTACCGGAAGTTTTATTTCCATAAGTCGGTCAGCATGGATTTCTTACACTTCACGGCAAGCAAAGGCATTATGCGAGTCTCACATTGCGGTATCTGCTTATAATTCGGACATTGCGACGACGACATCGCAATGTCGTTGTCGTGGGCTCTGATAACTTTTCTGATGAGGTCAAAAGGATCCATTACTTTGACCGCAGTCACTGGAGTTAGTGTGTCTAGTGGATTGTCATTTTGCACAGACGACGAGACGTTGGCATCATGTTGACAACAGCGGCTGTGGCGTGACCGCGTGGGGACCGTATCCTGAAAGCAATCTGCAACGCGCAGAAAGTGCGCGCCCGCGTGGGCCTTATGTTCAAAGCGATCTGCGATGTGGGCAAATTGCAACTAGTGCCGGTAGAGTTGTGTGGGCTGTGCTTTCTGCGTTTAGTTCGCGTTGAAGCGAGATGGCACGGAGGTCAATTCGGCCGCTGCTGCTCCCGGGCGCCTCCTCACTCCAGCGTGTGACAGCGAGTTGCCGTGGTCATCGAGTTGCTGCGGTCATCGAGCGAGATGTGTTCATGTTTACCTGTGCGTGCGTGACACCGTGCTTGGTAATTTGTTCCTTCCTCTTTTTGCCTCAGCGATCATATGTGCCTCCTCCTCCTCCGAGAGAGAAATTTACGCTTCTTCGTTGGCGTAGCCATTTCAACAGGACACACACCACGGAGAAAACGGCGGCGATTGTGGTGATCCCATGCAGTCTCGTGCAGGCGCGTGATGACCATGCGTGGCTATGGATTGCAGTGGCTCAAATTGGTACTCTGAATTCAATTTAGTTTGCCAAAACCTTGTTCATGCGGACGTATGGTAGTCACAGCGTTGGAAGGGCCTTCTAATTTGACTACTTGGTAGTTCCAATTTCAGTTATGTCCCAGTTTCGTTCTCAAAAAGTTCATTGAAGTGGAATTACCGAATAAAATGCCTTCGTTATGAAGAGACTTTTTTTGTATTACTTTCTGTGGGCAGCTGACGGGGAATTGGAAAATCTTCGTTGTGGCGGAAATTTCGTTGTAGCGGCGTTTGTTGTAGGGGGATTCGACTGTAGAACATTTAAAGAATTTGACCCTGTACAAAACGCACCTTATTAAAAAAAGTGTTCTTTACTTTCTAAATGTCTGTACCGTGGGCACGCAAGAAATAGTCGCTGATATTCTTCTGCTTTTTCATTTAAAAGCATTGTTCAGCATACTTTTCAACGTTGTCGAGTGACTCGGAAAAGCTGAGCCTACAGCCTTCTATGGACGTGCAGTGGCGGCGAACAATGTTCGGCGCATGAAGTGAATCGGGACACGTCGGTGGGTCGGAACACGTTGCGTCCTCGCAGTTACTGTCGTTGGCGAGATCCCTAGCCAGATCGGCAGCGATGTCTTCATCGGAGAGCTCTCCGGTGGTCGCAACATGGTTGTCGACGGTGATGAAGTCTGTTGCTGCAGTCCCATCACAAACTGCACCCGGAAACTCGTACAGCTGGCTAAAGAAATCGTCAAGTTCCTCGAGTGGTTTCTCGCTATCGAGGGGTTCATTGCAATTTTAGATGTGCTTGTGCCAGCCTTGCCGGAAACACAGAGTCCACAATGACGGAAGCAATTCTAAATTGTTTATTTTTTTACGTATTTTTTTACGTGTGTTGGGGGGTGTTGGCTGCTTGCCCGGCCGCCACGCGGGAAAGCCAACTTGTGGGGCAGTTTTACGCTGTTCGAAGTTCGATATATCGATGCGGCTGCTATTTTTGTTCGATGTAACCGTACATTTTGCCATATATTCTCATTGTAACATTACGGTGCTCAAAAATTCTTCGATATACGGGGTAATTCGATGTAAACGGGTTTGACTGTACTGCAAGTGCCAGTTGCAATCCAACAATACTAGGTAGAAGCAATTGCAGGAGCCAAAAGTCACAGGCCTACGCGGCACATGCAGCGCAGGCACAGCATAAGCTGGAGGAGCGGCTCCATAGGAGCTCCATTTTCGGCTGTACACACACTAGAGGTTCCTCGCGGCGAAGTCTCTTTGCGTTGGTTTTACGAAAATGAACTGAATTGTCCGTCCGGCAGCGGCGGCGGCGAGCTACAGCTTGTGCTGCTCTCTACACAGCGGTCTGCTGGGCTCGAAGTTGCCTGGTTGGAGCGCCACACATAGCACTATGATTTACTTATTCTGCTCAGCAGAAGTTTGTACCTTGAGAGGGGTCCTTATAACTATATGGAAAAGTAAACAAAGGTGTCGAGACCTGTGAGGTGCACATCTCGCATCCCTTGACAGGTGGCACGATACGATGTTCTTGATGATGATGATGATTTATTGGCACCCCCTTTGAAACGAGGCGGTGACAAATAGTCATCTAGCCTGCTTGAGTTAATCGGGTCCAGCTACATGCAACTGCTACCTGTCGGGACACCAGGTGTCCTGACTACGCAACTGCAATGCAAGTTGCATGTATCGACACTACGCGGCTTGCATATCACATCGCGTGAGAAGTGGCATGATACAATGGTAATGATAATGATGGCGAACGCTCCTCCTAGCGTGCACGTTGATACATAGGTCACGCACCGTATCTTGGAGGTAATCTGTCCGCGGCCAGTGCAACGGAAGAGCCGAGGTGGTTGTTGCCTTGATGCGCATTGGATTCTGTCGCGTGTAGTCTTGACAGTCGCATAATCTCAAGTTTCCGAGACACAGTGCGAAGCGATTGCTTGCGTTGTGACAGCGAGATTGTGGAAATCGAGTGAGATTGGTGAGATGTTTGCCTGAGCGCGTGTCATAGGGATAAAACTATGAATTTCTGTTCGTGTGGTTGTCTCTTTGCTATCGCTATCAATACTCAGCCTGAATTATCAATGCTCCTTCTGAAATACTGAAACTTTCTTCCATTTTTTTTCTTCTCGGGACGAATATTCATATATTACACTTTTTTTTTAATTTGAGGGTGCCGGTCGCTGGCACTAAGTATGGTCAGCCATGGCGTCCAAGATTTACGATGCCACGCGACGCAACACACGCAAATCTTGGACACCGTAAGCCACATCGATGTGTTGCTCTCAGTGCAATCTGCGCCACACACACTGGCACTCATAACTGCGGTAATATGGCCTGACCTTCTTGTGATTTGTTTATAAGTGCTTACTGACAAGATACTATCCACCAGAAATACTCTGGGGATTTGTGAAGTTGTTTTTACTGCTGAAACTTTAAAAGTTTTCCGCTGCAAGTACAACTTCGTTATATTGAGGTTTGACAATACAGTAAAATCTTGTTACTACGAACCCCACATTAACGAACCTTTCAGATTAACAAACTTTTCGGAAATTCCCTGCTGACTTGTTATAGTTTCAATGTAAAAATATTTCAGTTCTACGAAGTTCAGAATACCGAACTTATGAAAATAACGATCATTATTCAGTTTCTGTGTCATGTTAACAACACCTCAGTACTATGAACTAATTTTCCAAAATCTGGAGATTCTTGGATTTCCGTGTATCCAGTCATGACAGCCCAAACAGGAGGCTAGCAGACAAGGTGCAGAGAGCGGACGCCGTGGCGCACGGGTTCAGAAAACCTGAGACGGTGCCTGAGGGAAGATAGAAAAAGTACGCTGGCAGACAGCATCGCCGTGTCTGAAAGTGGGGTGGCCGCCTCTCGAAAGAGCAATCGTCCCCGATAAGCACTTCACAAGTTCCGAAAAAGACTTGAAAGCAGCGTGACGATCATTTGAATCGGTGACAGCGGCATGTCACAAGGGAAACAGCTGTCGCCCTGCGCACGCATACAGGTTCTTTCGCGCACGCCTTTTCCGTACCAGCCGACCCTAAGGATGGCAGATGACACGTTGGCGCACGTTTCAGTGGGTTCGTCCCTGGTTTAGAATGGCGCCCTTGCACTCTACGGCGGCACAATGTGCCCGAAGGCCCCGCGTGGATGGATATTCCAACAGCACATCTCAGTAGAGCAGTGGGACCAGCCAGGCGTGAAGGCGCCCATCACCGCGAAATACTTTCACTCGTGACTCGAGCTTTTTCGTTCCGAGGCAAGGTAACAGTGTATAAGCTGAACTGTCAGGCGAGCTGTTCTTTCTGAGAATGTCTCGAAGTGGCGATTTTCATGCGCAGGACTGTTCGAACACTAGCTGAGGCGACAATGCATCAGGTCTTGCGAGCGCATGCTCTGCCCAGATAAGTGTCGCCTAGCAGCGGAGGCGTATTTTATTTCTTCCTTCTTTCGCTCTTCTTTCTGTTTGCCTGTTTCGCGCTTTCTGCGGCCGTACTAGCTATGCGTGCGGAGAAATGTATCCTCCGTACTCCCGGGGTTGCCACATGGTCACACTTTGTACTTTCTGGCCATTGTCATTTATGCGCGCTTGTGCTTTAAAATAGTTCAATTGTCCGCATTGAGCGAGACAGTTGCAGTGTCCACGGCAAGGAATGTGAAAAACAAACAACAAGAACCATTGCGCTGTAGAGGCGACATGGAGCTTACTTTTTGTTGGTAGTTTTCTCGGCGTCTGCGTCTGTTATGAGCGTGTCACTGTTATTACACAGTGCTTCGATGGTGACAACTTAATAACTGATGGGTTTATGGGCGGAATGGTTAATTTTGGGGTTTTCACTATAACGACTTTTTAGAATAACAAACAATTTACCGCGTTCCCCTGAAGTTTGTTATATCAAGATTTCACTGTATAGTGTGACTCACAGAATCATTTTTGCCATGGTTACAGATGCAGTGGGAAATGTGGGAGTTGGACAGCCACGGGAGAGCTGAGGTGCCTCTGAAGAATAAGGATGAGACATTTCCACTGGGAATGGCAGTCTCGTACAACGCCCAGCGCAACATCATTGGTGAGTACTGTTGTGTTCTCCCTCTGTCCATTTGAAGTGTAGCCTATTATTTTTCCTATGCTCTTAAGTAAAAATTACCTTCACTGTTGGTGAAAGCTTCAGCCATTCTTAGCCAGTGGGAAAGGCGAATGTTTGATGCGAGAAGGGTGGCTTTTCTTGGTGAGCTTTTCTGATGCTCATCATGGTTTAAAATGCTCACCACTTCTTGGCTGGCGATGACTAACCCTTTCAGTGCCAAGAGCCACCAGTCTGTACATGTAACAAAGAACAAATTTTTTTTTAGTCCTACCATGTCACAATATACAACGAGAAAGGTGCAGTACAGTGTCCTAAATAACACGGCTACTAATACGGATAGAGGTAATGTGAATGGTTAAAGGCCTACAACAGAACTAGAACCATGACAAAAACGAAACAGCCTTTGTGTTTGTCACTGTGCAATAGAACACTGTGCAAACAATCTGCGAGGCATCATAAACAGGAAATCTCGTCTTTTTATTATTATCCAGTAGAAAAAGAAGCAAAATTTGAGACATTCGGCCATCCTGACTGGGTCATGTTAGGACACAGGACATTTGTTCAACTGTCTCTCTAAATTTTGGACAGTTGGCAACCCTAGTGTATGCGCTGGTTACAAGTGGCGATTTGCTGAAGCACACGAGTCATTTCTTTGCCCAAAAGCGCGTGCAGAATATGTCCTTCAGGGATGGGCATGCTGTAAATGATACTAGTGTGGCTAGTGGAGCCCGATTTTAGTAGTAAAATATTTTTAATACGTGCAATAATCTCAGTTAATCATTTTCTGTAAAGAAGAAAATTGCGTATTACAATTGTTACAGATACAACAACTAAAATGATTCATTGCGGCCCCAAGGCTCTGAAGTGTAGCCATCAATCTTGGCCTGAGAATTATTGGATTGATTAGGATGTTGTTCACTGCTAGCATATTGCTTGTAAGGAATTTATATCCAAGCCTTGTTTTGTGTATAACTTTTCTTACTCTTGCTTGCATGTTTTTCTTTCAGGCAAGACTGAGTCGTGGGCCCCAATGCCTATTCTCCTGGTGCTGTCAACTTGCGGAGGCCTCTCCTCATTCCACATGAAGAACTTGGCTGCTGAAGCACCTTCTCTCGTGCGACCCCCTGAGCCTCTTCTGCCAAGTGGCCAGCGCAGGCCTATGGGTTAGTGGCTATGTACTTCATACTCGCCTGTCTAGGGGCACTAAAATAAAAAAGGAGTAATAACACATGTTTTCTAGTTCTAAAAACTATACCACATGCTTCTGTGCGAAATGAGACTTGCTAAGTATGATGGTCGGGAAGTTTCATTTAATATACAGTAAAACCCGATTGATCTGTTTTCAACGGACAGCTCCGAATTCTTGCCAGTACAGTTATTAGACATCTCGGTGCTTACGCTGGGACTGTGTACGGTGAGTGTGCTTATGTATAATTAAGGGACACATACTATGTTCCGTGACAATGGCCCCTTTCAACTCTTGATATGTTGCACTGCAATATTTTGCATATGCTTCACCGCATAACATGGCTCTATTGCAACGAAGCTGACTGAAGAGAACCGGCGATTATGTAGTGCATATAAAACCCTTGCCGGCCCCCAAAATAAATGTATCCCTGCGCTCAGCGATTTAGCCCAGTGTGCGTTGGTCTCGGTAGGTTTTAACCCATATATGCCTAGTTTGTTACCTATCATAAGAATCCAACAAGCATAGAAACTAAGGACAACATAAGGGAAATTACTTGTACTTACTAATTAAATTAAAAAAAATTATAGATTAATGCAAATGAAAGTGGATGCAAAAACAATTTGCTGCAAGTAGGGAATGATCCCACTTCGCATTACACGTGTGATGCTCTTAGAATTGAGCTACCGCAGCGTTGTTTTCCCATCCGCTTTCTGAGGCATTTATGTTTTACTACTAGAACTAACCCTGGGAGTTTTAGCCAGTGCCACCACTCGCAAACCTTGGCGGCAGATGTGGAACATCCTTTCTGCCGCAGGTGTCACGAGTACGTGATCTTTTTGGGTGAAGGCAACTGGTCAATAAACCCACACATGCTACCTGAAGGCATCAGTGTTATCCTTGGTGTCTATGTTTGTTGACTTCTTATGCTATGAATAATAAAAATTGGGCCCCTCTGTTCCCTTTCTTCTAGTTTGTTACATGTAGTATGCTGTTTTTGTTCGCCATTTTTCCACTTGTTTCTTATAGATAAGCCTGAGGCTCCTAGCCTATATTAATCAGGTGATAACTATTGTATGTGGAAGCTTTGGAAAGTGTGTATCTAGACCTTTTCGCGTGATGAAAGAAGGAACATTGTGAGCGTGCGGAAATTGAGAAGGGCGTCATCACATGGCAGAAAAAGCTAAAATTAAGAACATAAATATAATGTTTTGTTGCTGACATTGGGATTACTTGTCCATAAGAGACCAAATGCATATGGATGCTGTGTACTTAAAATGTAGACAGTTACCACGTTTCATATTTTAAAAATTTCAACTTGCCAATGTTTAGGCATATATGTGTTAACCGATGCACGCTACTTCGGGTGCTACGCCACCTGCTCTGTGTAAGTTTTCTCCCAATATGCTTGTGCAACCTCAGTTGCTTATTGCAAACTTTTGACACTTGTTGTAACATACTGTCTGGCTGTACCGTTATATTTATGCGATTGCTGCGTTCAAACACAACGTAAGATGCGAGTACATTACAGAATGACGACACATCAAAGAGGAACATAATTAGTTAATGGGATTGAGGGCAGGGTTGCGAAACCGCGATGTAGCAGCCAGGAAAATGCAAGAGTGAGGAACTTATCAATGGGGTTCCACTGTATGAAAGTTGGTCGTGAAACGCCCTGGCATCATCAGCATTATCACGATTTCATGACACTGGGCAAGATTTACAGACGTTGTGTAGCAATAAGGCTAGGTATGATATTGTTGCTCATTAAAAATATACAAGAGTGCTGCACACATGCCATCTTGTTGCAGTCAGGTCTGGCAGCCATATCAATCACAGAAATAGAGCGAGCCATTGTATTATGACTAGGGTTGTTCATTTTTGGGTTTTTTATTTTTTGAATTGGGGGGGGGGGGGTAAAAATCGGTTGCTATTTTTCAAGCTGATAATCGGAGAGAAATAGTTTTTTGTGAACCCATTCCACAAACATTTCATTCGGGTTCTTTTTTTTCTTCGCTTTTTTTTTTAACCAGAGGTGTTACAAGCTCCTTAATGCTGACGTGTTAAAACTAGGGATTTGTTTCAAGCTGGTAATCGGGGGGATATCGGGGTTTTCTCGCAAATACTCCGATGTTCGACGTTAGTTTGGAAATTAATAAGTAATAATGACAGTAAAGATAACTTCTTGGAAATTAAACATTTTATTCACGAAAAGCTGGTCATCGATTTTTACACATCCTTGTTAACATACATTATCATGTGCATGCGCAACATGTCGGTCTCCATCGGAGACCTGTCCGGTCTTTGAACGTATCTCAGCTCAGAGAAAGTTCTCTCGACATCACAGCTTCCATTAGTTAGGCACAACGATGTCAGCGCTATTGAAGAAAAGCCTATTATCGCTTTTCTTCAGCCGGCCTCTGTGGAATGTCACGGTGAGTTACTAATTCAGAGTTAGGCGTGCTCGTTGGGCGGTTAATTGAGAGCCGTGTAGCGTCCAAAGTGCTGCACACAGCTTGTGAAATGAAATCTATAGGTCGCTGGAGTTCACTTAAGCCAAGTTGATATAACTTCATTGTACCGGGGCTAGCGCGTGTGCACTGCAAACTCCGTGCAGCGTGCAAAAAATAGGTTGGTATGTGGTGTTGGACTTCGGGGAGAAATCGGGTTTAACCCGATTCTCCTGAAACATGTTCGGGGTGTAAAAATCAGGCAAAATAGGGTTTAACCCGAAATCGAACAACCCTAATTATGACCAGGGGTGTGCGAATAGTGAATTTTGAGACTGAATTGAATTGTGCCAGCAGCAAACCGAATCGAATATCGAATACTTTACAAGTAGTTTTCGAATAATGAATATTACATGTTCCTCTCGCTAATAATGTGTACGGTGAACGTCTACTACAATGCTGTGGCATTAAAATCTGGAATGTTATTCTTTTTTTTAGTAAAAATGTCACCTCATTTTGCTAATGCACTACACACTACATAGAGCAATTAACAATTCGCTGACTTAATCAAATATTAATGAAAAGTGTAACTCATTTGCATTTTTGCATGTATATTATTTTTCTTTTTTTCTTCCGAAAGTACTTTTGTATATTGCAGATTAGATTTTATATTAGATTTGATTAATAACATGTTCAATTTGATGCATGATCAAAATTGTATGCTTGATTGTTTATGAACCTGTTGATTTAATATTTGATGATTGTATATTTGGTTTTGTTCAGTGTTGTTTACCCTGTCTGAATTGCCATTGTAAAAAAGCTTTTTTTTTTTTTGGACCTAAACTACCCTAGGGATATGGTTCCCCTGTGGGTGTGCAAAGTTTAGGTTTCAAAATAAAAGTCAGTCAATAGCCGTTATCACCATTAATATAAAACGATGTTCACATTCCATTATTCTTAAAGTTAGCAAGTTTCTGTCCTTACATAGTACGTTATGCAGCGTTGTTTATTAAAAGCACAAATGCATCATTAGGAGCAAACAAGTAGTTTCTATGCTCTTCAGAGAGGGCGAATGATTGCTGTACAACCTATAAAGTATGGCTGCCTAAGTGATGTAGCCTGCTCCGCTAAGCAAGTTCTCATGTTTTATGCCCGAGGAGGTGAAAATTTACCGTACTTTTGCTCTAATTTTACGTTTATTTGGGCGCAAGAGATGTTCTGAAATATTGAAAAAGTATTAGAAAAATGTTTGCATTTATGAACAGTGACTATTCGATTCGATCGTCGAATCAAATAGGACACTATTCAAATGATTATTCGAAAGTTTCAAATGTTAGTGCACCCCTAATTATGACGTCATGAAATTCCACCTCCTGCATACCGAAACTGGATTGTAGAAACAAGTATTGTACAGTAGATTTGCTTTAATTCGACTCCAGGTAGTTAGATTTCTGGGCTCGACCTCGACCCAAGGTCCTAGCCCATACATTTCTACGGGACTAAACTTTCGTTATATTTCTTCTCAAATTAGCATTCACCGCTTAATTAAAACTTTGCTGGTCATCACACAAGCGCCCAACCCTAATGGTGATCGCACTGATGACTTCAATAGCGGCAGTGTCCGCTTTGGTGGTGCTTACGGTACAGTGAATGCGTTGCACATATCTCCCATCAAAAATTCCTCTTTCTGGCTTGCTTCAGGAAGATCTTAAAACAAAAACATTAGCTCAAAATGCATTATTACAGTATTTACCTGATTCTAATGCGTGTGTTTTTTTCCTAGAAATTTAATCCGGAAATTGTTTGAGTGATGCAAACCGAGGCTAAACCAAAACCGTGTTCACAACAGCCTACTGGCAGAGCCAGCCTAGCCAGCGTATCGCCGTGGATAGCGACAGAATGAGTTGTCGCATAGCTTTACGACGATGGCATGCTGCTTTCCGTCTGATTTCGAAAGCACATTCGTCCAATAAGTTAGTTTCAATTCGCATCACATTTTCTTTGCGTTCCTGAAGATTGCATGCATAGCGGGACGAACTCCGAAGTAGTTACAGTGGAATCTCGATGATACGAATTTCACGGGGCACAAAAAATATTCGTGTTAGCCGAAATTCGTATCATCGAAACACAATTAAAACTAGCCAACTAGCAATTAACAATTAGCAAACTAGCAATTAAAACTAGTCAGAGGTGAACTCACTCGGGCACACGCACGTAGAAAACATTTAAAGTATCGACCACTTATAACGTAATGGTTTATAGTGCAGAACTGGCTACAACGCGGCCTTTTCCGACTCCCGTTTACCTTCCCATAGCACTCCATGTATACGCATACCGCTTACAGTGCAGCCGCGTGAGACGAAATACCGGTTATAATTAGGCTTCCACGGGAAAGTCTCGCCGACAAGGGCGGTAGCGAGCACGCTTCTCAACGAGGTGCGCCCACCGATGGGAGAGATCAACGAGGGCGATGCGGAGGAGGAGCAGGAGACGTGGAGCATAAGTCCAAGGGCAATAAAACCGTCGCTGCGCCGTATATGCGAGTGAAAGCGCGCAGGGGACGCGCGCCTTCACGGAGAGCGAATGCACAGTGGAGAGCAAATGCGACTTCCATCGCGCGAAAGGCTGTGGGGGTATGGGAGGGGGGAAGGGGGGGGGGAGGAAGGGAGGGAGGGAGGTGGCTTCTACTCTGCCAACAAATGTGTTCGTGTACTATGCGCCTGTGCTGGCTGTCGATGTTGTCGCGCGCACAGTTTCTTGAAAGCGATCTCCACACGGCTCTGACCTTTTATGCGCTGTGCTTATGCCGCTCAGTTTCCGTCAAAGCGAAAGACCGCACGAACCTTCGCTCGCTGCGGCGGCCGCGCTTCCCCACGCCTGCGTGGGGAAAACCACAAAAGGAAAAGCACAGAAGCAACAAAAGCGCCACCGCTTCAAACTCTTCGCACCCAGTCGCGGCCTCTGCGCTGTCCGGCGCCACGTCCGCGCCTTCGCACCAAAAGAGAAAGGGAGAAAGCGCATGACTGCGCGCTGTTCTCTTTCGCGGCCGGCGGTGGGGCGGCATTTATTCGTTTCAACCGACGCGAATTGAAAATTGATTCGTAACAATCGTTCTCTATCACGTTGCAAAGTAATGGGGTTCGGCCAGGACCACAGAAAAATTCGTATTAGTCGTGATCGTATCATCGAGTTTCCACTGTAGCGTAGGTGTGGGCCACCATCCTGTTCGTAATTGTTGCGGACACGTTTTATGTATGCAAATCAATTACTACTTTTCGTTTTTTTTTAATATTCGGTATAGTATTCAGTAAAAGACCAAGTCATCGACCCAGCCTTGGTGCGTGCTTAGTTCCCATGGCATGCAATCTGTATCACTACAAGGTTCATCCACGTAAACAGGATCGATCAAAACGATTAATGTGACGCGGATGGAGGGAACAACAATAGCAGCACGTATGGAAAGCGCAAAAGCATATGCGAAGATCGGGCCGATTAGCCATCGGAAGGCGCACAGATATATCAGATAGGCTATTCACTGTTCACACACGCAAATATGCATAGTTAAGATCTTTCTGCCCACATGCGAGCTTAAGCACACGGACAATCATGGCACTTGTGCCCGTGGTAGTTGCCTGCTGGTTGCTTACGGACCTCTTGAACGACACTTCAGCAGACGTCAGTCTAACCAGCCATCACACAAACTTGAAGTGGGCCTCCCGATTTGCAAACTGACGACAGGCAGCAAACGACGGCAAACCCAAAAGTGAAAAGGCGCCGTCACTTTACCGTCAGCACCAATCGCAGTTGACCCGTGCTGCGCCGATGACCGTGCTGAGTGGTGCTGAGTCACAGGATGCATAGTCCCCACTTTTATCTGTCGCGCAGCTTGGCGTGATCATAACGAGGTGATGATAACCCACAGAAACCACCTGTCATAAAGATGGGAAAACCTTTCTGCTTTCTTGAAGAAAACTGGAAAGCAAACCTTTCTAAGCTATAGAAGATTTCCATTAAGCACAGTATGGCCTGCTATAAAGTGAAAACCTCGTTGGTATTCAGGACGACGTAACTTCTTTATTTCTTTAGCTTCAGGGGAAAAAAGAACTTGATGTTATTCAGCAGACATTCTATTAATAAAAAATTCGCAGCCGATCCATGAATTGAATGCTAATGATGGAGCGAAGCTCCTTGGACGATTACGGCTGCTGCTCGAGCTTTCGCTTCGGAGTCTTGCTGCCATTTCCGGCGTGCTGCTTCTTCTCGTGCTCGTAGCTCGGGGTTAGTTTCGCGGCGTTGCTGTTGGGCTGCCGCGTCTTGTTCTCGAAGTGTAGGATCAGAGTCACGACGTTTGCGCTTACGTTCGCGCTCCTCCATACTGCAGTGGTAAGTGTAGTGACAGCGGCGCGGCGCCAGCGCGACACCTGCGCGCGGTCGGTATGCGCTCTGCATGCGCTCTGCGAACGGTTCTGTGCATGACGTCATGCGCTTGCTCGGAGAGGGGTTTCGGAGTGACGTGGGCGCAGCGCAACACCTGTGCACGGTCGGTATGCGCGCTGCGTGCGCTATGGGGAGCTACGACGACGACGGCGAGAACGGACATCGTGAGAGCCTAAGGAGCTTCGCTCCTAAAAAAATTTTCCAGACCTGCGTATTGGTAAGGTAACGCAAAGAGCAATTTTTGAGGTGTGACTGAATGCAGTTTGAATGGCTTTCAACTGTTTTCACCATTATTATACAGGTTGTTGTAGCGAACACTTTCAAAATCTTTTGAAGGTGTCCTGTGGCAGATAGCACAATTCTAGTTCATGAGTTCGTCTACTCGAAAAGGCAGACATTACTTGCACAAGAAATCGAGATGCATAATCGACTAATTAACAAACATTCGCAAGTAAGTTTTCAACTAATTACCTTACGGACCATATTGCAATTTACAAATTCTAGCCGTGGAGTTCGCAAGGTGGGTCCACTTGGAACGAATTCTCAGGATGACACCAGTCTCGAGATATTAATTTCCAAACTTTGTGGAGAAATGCATTGGCGTTCCGGTTACTTTCTTAACAAAACGTCATTTTTTGCGTTGAGGCAGAAAAAGTAACTGGAACGCCAATGCATTTCTCCGCAAAGTTCAGGAATGACTATCTCGAAACCGGTGTCATCTTGAGAATTCGTTCCAAGAGAATTCGTTCTGCCTTGCGAAACTCCACGACTAGAATTTGCAAATTGCACTATGAGCTAAAAGGTAATTAGTTTCTGGCGTGCGAAATCAGTGATGACGACGAGCCACAATAAACAATGCGAATTTCTTGGTTAATGCCCTCAATTATTTCTTCGCAAAAGGACGCATCTCGCCAGAGGCGCTCAAAATTCTAAACAATAACAGCGACTGTCATCGCGGGGCGATCCAAAATATTTGGGCACCCGCGCACTCCTTTCTCCCCGGCTATGAGGCTGCTCACAATGTGGCTCGAGGACTTACTCGCCGAGCAAGTGAGCCGGCTCAGCTGGGAACGAGAGGAGACCGCTTGGTCAGCTACGAAGAAGTAACCGATTACTATCGGCTGGGAAGGGCGCGGTACCCACCAGCTCATCCCGCGTTAATCAGGAAGAGGCGGTGGCTTGGCGCCTCCTGCAAACAAATATGCATTCTAACTCGGTGGCCTGCAGCAGATTCTATCCAGCACAATACAATGATCAATGCAAATTGTGTGAGGGTAGGGCGGATCTGCCTCATATTCGATGGGCATGCTCTAAGGCAGCTCCTTTCGAGGGCCACAAAATTCAAAACCGGCAGCAGTGGGAGGCCCTGCTGCTCAGCTCAGACCAGCAAGACCAGGTCTGGGCCGTCCAGTTAGCCGAGGCAGCCGCTGAGACCCAGGATATTTTGGCCGTCCGCTAGGCGGAGGGAGGCTGCGTCCGCCCTCATGGTGCTAGCAGCAATAAAAGTTAAATCTCTCTCTCTCTCTCTTGACTAGCATTAACAAAAACCTTTCAACATACAATGGGTGCTGTTTTCGTAAATCCCTAGGTTATTTTGTTTTCTTGGCCACATTTAGTTGGAATGTCCGGTATGTAATGTAATAGTGGTTTCTGAGGAACGCATATGGGTTTCCTTTGTTAGGTCTATGACATTTTTTCCTTTTAGTGAACTTACCTCCACCGTAGATCTGATTCCGCTTCCGTACAACTGATTCGCCGTAACCTTATAGTGTTCTGCAAAATCAAATAAAGAACATATTTTTTTTAATTTGTCTGTATTTCAGTCATGTTGATCCTTACCTAGCATGCTCCAAGACGCATATCCTCTGCTCCAAAACGAACAATTCGTGCTCCAAACCTGCTCCTGTGTGCCAAATTTGCTGCTCCCAGAGCTGCTCCAAAACACCCCTGGCCGCTTCCATCCCTGCACGCAAGAAAACTGTATGATTCAGTGCTCGTTAGAAAAACCAAACAAGTCAGAAACTTTGTTCCATCGCCAATGAAGGGCAATCAATTTTCGCGACTCTCAAGAAATGAAACGCAGGCATATATGGCAGCGTTGTTTGTGTATACCAGTGCCTGCCTGTGAACAGATGTAATCGCACTCCTGTGAGCAATAAACGAGCAAGCATCTAGTGGTGACCCTTTGAGAGATTAGAAACCAGATGGACATAAGTTTTTGCGAGCGGGACTAACAAAAACAGCCCGCGAGACAAAACCAAAACTAACCACCACACACGTACATGTGCACGATGGGACGCCGACGTGTCCGCAAAAGTTAGGAAGGTATAACTAAGGTACTGCGGAATGAAAAAAAAAAAAAAATCTTGCATCCACACAGGGTGGCAGCACTTGCTGGGCAACAGAGTTGAAAAAGTGCTGTGTTTTCCAAACATACAGACAGCATCGTAAATATACAGCATCGACCATTTCGGACTTTTTTGCTGCACCATATATTTGGCTTTGATCCTCAAAGGGTTAAACAGCTTGTGCTTAAGCAGCCACTGGAAACATATCTTCCCTGTCATCTTTGTCATCTGTTTTGTTTACATCGCCTTCTCACACGTCCATTACGATTTGGGCTATAATTTGTGGGTTGCACATTGGGGCATTATTCATTGTGTTAAACATTGTGAGGATGATGCCAGTGGATGGGCGTTCCAATGATGCTGCTGGACAGGCACTGCATTGTCACCACAGCACAATTTTGTTGGTGAACACAACTTAAAGGGGTCCTGAACCACCCCTCGTGCTTGGGGGAAAAACACATTCCATAGTAGCATATGCTACTGTGAACATTTCAGCCAAATTTTGCACTCGTGTGCGGAATGTGGTGTTCACAAGCAGAGTGCAAGGTCACCTTGTTTTCAAACTCTCTTTTCTTCTGCAGCCTTCTCCTCACCCATTTTGGGGTTGCAGGCGGCTGCCATATTTCATCATATAGCAGAATCTTACACACGGCTGCTATTGGCCAATTGCTGACATCAGTCAAGAAGCGGGAGCAGACAATAGCTTGCCTATGTAGGAAAAAACTTTTTGCCAAACTGCTTATTGGTGACGTAGCCATAGGGTCTCGCTAATTTCGTTTATTCTGGAACACTCAGCTAGCCTCGGCCTATGCGAAACATAAACCCAGAAGACACGTACACCATTGTGTGCACCCTCCCCGCCACACCTGTCTAGATATGCTTCGTATTGAGCACCACAAATTGGGGTGCAATTTGGATTTGCCTGCTATCTGTGCTGGACAAGATTTGTCTGCACCACGTAGCACGGCCAGGCTGGAGTACGCAGGCACGCACTTTATCCCTGCTGTGCACTTATACCTGCACGCAGCTGTGTCGCTGCGTCTGCTGCTTAGTGTAAATACTACAGTCGAACGCACCCATAAAAATATTCATGTGCCAAGAAAATCCCATTGTTACTATAACCAAGTCGCAAGAAAAAAAAAATTCTGCGCAGACACACATCCAAACATGTTACTGTAAATTCTCATTAACTCGAAATCCGATATCTGGAAATATCTGTAAAGTCCAAATGTTTTTCCAGCTGTGGTGTCAACCCATGTGTATTTCGCCTCTTATCTCGAAAAGCTTTTGTGCTGAACTCCTGATATCTTGAAATCTTGACTTTGAAAATACTAGGAAAAAGGCAATGGGGCAGTGTTGGCAGCTTCACTTGCTCTCGCTTTTCACCTGGCAGGAGCTCGCTAACAGAGCCAGACGCTGCGCTGCTCTCCCCACTTTACTTTCCCCCTTCTTTCTTTTATCGCAGACCACACGCACTTGCTTGGCTGCTCACTTCCATTTTGCTGTGGCTTCACGCAGTAGCGGTGAGCTGGGAGTCGTTCCCCCCCCCCTCATTTAGGACGCTGTCAATGACGCATCAGTGGGGTCACAGTGTATTGACCATGATCAACTCTTTTGAGCAGGCGCGATCAACCCTTGAGTTTCACCCAATAAAGCCAGCATGCGAGCCCGCAGCATTTCAGCGAGATCGCAATTTGATAAGGACGCTTGCTTCATGCGCGCATGACGGTAGGCGTAAATGTTGTCACTTGTGCATGTGCGTCTGTTAAAGACGTGACAGTTGTACTCTTCCGCAGTTCAGTTTCGTTTTTCGAAGTGAAATTGTCCAGAATTCATTACAATGCAGAAAGTAGCAGCATCAGCTTTTTGGATGTCTCGAACTGGGTGTGCTGGGAAGACTGGCTTTAAATGTTGCATTAAGATCAATCATCTTGGCTCTTGGCGCAGTGCCAGTAACGCCGTTGCCCGTAGACGCCAACGTTTCTGTTGCCGATGGACATGAAAGTGACCAAGAATATTACTGGACACATTTTGGAAATGCTCCATGTGGTCATTGCGCCACCTGCGGGCTTCTATTTTCGCGATTTCACTTATTTTGAAACTGCTTATCTCAAAATTCTTCTTATCTTGAAAGTTTTAAAGTTTTGATGGCTTTGAGTTAACAGGGTTTTACTGTAATTAGACAGAAAGAAGCACTACGGCTTATAGCATTACCCGTTTTAACAGTACTTGGATGTAAAAGTTCAGTGCCCAATCACTGAACTTTTGTGTGTGCTATGGTAAAGTATACCGTTTACTAGTGTTCCCGTGCCACATAATGGCTATAACCTGGGTAATTCACTTCGCTTCACTTCACTTTATTACCTTAAAGACCCCAATTTGGGGGTATTACGTGGTGGTGTTGGTGCCAAAAAGAAAAAGAATGTGAAATACATGAAAAAAAAGGAAAAATATGCTTCACCACGCCCATCTTTGTACCATGCAGCCCGCTTGGCACACCTTCGTTGTCGCTCTCCTGTCCCTTTTCCACACTCCGACATCGGGAGAGAGTGAAAGGTAGACAAGAGAGAAAGCGTGTCGTGCCTGATACGTGGCACAAAGGCAGTTGTGGCCATATCTCCTTTGGAACAGAGGACGTCGAATGGCGAATGGGAAAGGCCTCTTCGAAAAATTATTTCGGTGATGCATTCCTCGGAGGTACCATACTGATTTCAAGGTGTTTTGTAGGCTTCAAAGAAATGTGATTCGGGGCTCCTTTAAGGTCATTAGCAATGTCAGTGTTTTCCTTTCCAATTTGGTTTGGTGCATACTGATATATTTCACTTTTCTTTTCTGTACGAGGCCTTTCATTTTTTTGCCATCATGATTGCACTGTGGCTGTAGGGTGTGGCCAGGGCAATGCATACTGGTGTTGCCTTCAACTCTGTCATGCAAAGCACTACAGAAAAACTTTGACAGTGGCCTGAATGCAACCCTATGCCTTCTCTTCATGCTGAGGCTCACTGCGTTTGTACATTAATGCATTGTCGTTTTTGCCATGCATTATCCCATCAGTATATGGCCAATAAATGTGAAGTTGCAGGGATATCATCCTCTGGGAATCTATTAATTGCCATAAACAGGCATTATTCTCCATCATGAATGCCTGACAACTGGGAACTTGCACAAAACAGAGCCATATCTGCAAACTTTGTTTCAAGTACTTCAATTGCATTTGCTTCAAGTGGCAAAATCGCGCTGGAATTCTTTTCTTCCCTTATAGTGCTTAAAAGATGAAAGCAAAGCTAGCCTGTCTTTTTTGCAGCCAACCCTCCGCAGCCACCAATGCAACAGGCACCGCAACTGGTGTCGCCGACCACATCAACTGGCTTCTTGCCTGTTGGTCATGCTGCTGCCTCTCCAGCAACAGCTTCAGCTTCACCTGGCAGTCGTATCAGGTATGTGTTGAAGGGACCCTGAAACAATTTTGATGATCTTGTGCAAACATACTGAGTCATTAGGGTGGGTCCTTCTGATCATTAAGTCACACATTTCCACACTCTGGATAAGGAAATTAATTTATTATAAGGTTTTTAAAATGTGCATCGGGTACCGATCGCAGCAACGCCACTACCCTGAGTTTTCAGCCGACCCTTTACAACCTACTTTGCAGGGGCGCGTGATGTCAGTTGGGCGAGCTATCCGATTGGCTACCCATGTTGCATCATCGATAATTTTTTCCAACATTATGATGAACAAAAGTTGTTCGTAATAGTTGGAATATGTTTTTCTAAAAGAAAGTACAGTCGAATCATGATAATTCGAACTCGAAGGGGCCCG
>NC_051154.1:230069651-230114446 GCF_013339745.2 Dermacentor silvarum | reverse complement strand
TTGGTGTGTTTCCGTGAAGCACCAGCGCCCGCCCGAACTACGACGAGGCCCGGCGCCGACTGTGACGCGCCAACCAGGAGCCCCTTCCGAGACAACAGCTACCGCCCTCCCTGGAAACGGTGGCTTCCGCGAAATCACCGTGACGGACAGGCGACTAATTCTTGCTAGGGGCCAGCGTCGAGCATTCCCGTGGGAACCACATCAACGTTTGGTTCCCAAGGTGTCACCCGTTGCCTGGTGCGCGGGGGCGATCACGCCACATTGGAGGCGGAGCCCGGTGGAACGGAGACACATCATGGGCGGGATATGGCGAACTGGTAATTGGCTAAGAAGAGCTAAAGTGCATTCCCTCGTCGAGTGAAAGAGGGAAACAAAAGGGATAAAAAGCGGGACTTGAGTGTTGTGGGGACGCTCGGAGATGTAAACGCTAGGACATGCAAAGACTTTAGCATGTAGACGGCTCCAAAAGTCATGGAGTCTTGGACCTTCAAATCTCACATATATTTTTTTGCAAGTCACTCCTCACTCCATAAACCCTTGATTCACTCTCACTTCAGTTGAGTCATATTCATCAGGGGCGTAGCCAGGGGGGGGGGGGGGTTGGGGGGTCATTGTCATTTCTTCATTGTCATTGTCATTCGATGAGTCATTGTCATTTCTTCTGTGTCATGGTCATGACTGACTTCTACCACAATCCTTAAAGGGGCCCTGAACCATCCCTCGGGCTTGCTGAAATAACATAGTCCGCGGGTAGCATACGCTGCTGTGAACATCTCAGCCAAGTTTTGCTCTCGTACGCGTTGCATGGAGCTCGCACGCGGAGCGCGAAGTCACCTTTCTCTCAAACGCTCTCGTTTCATCAGAAGCTATGACCCTCTCTTTTCTGGGTGCTGTATTTCGTAATAAAGCACATTCCCATACACGGCTGCTATTGGTCGCTGCGGTCGGCGACACCGCGGCCGCCGCGGGGTGCCGCCACGAGTTCACTGGCTTAGCGCACTGCGGCTCGCTGAGGACAACCGCGTTTGGCTTACGTTTAGCGCGTCAGTAGGCACAAAAACCGGAAGTCGTGGCGTCTACGTTAACATCCAAAATGAAATTGGAACTGCGCGCGCAATGGTGACATTTCGAAAGCGTAGCACTGTGGTCCCGCCCCACTCTAGCAGACTTTTGAAGAGAATGTTGCAGTGTAGAATGGGTGTCGACATTGATGGATTTGCTCCGTCGAATTTGTGGCTTTATATAGGCTTCCCATTTTTTTTCTGTATTTATCTTTAGAGAAAGAATAGGTGGATGCTTTCCGTTGCTTACTTCATTTTCAGAAAGCATGCTCATTTCGGTCCTCTTGAAGATGTGAAAAACCGTCATTACTAGCGTCAATAATTGCAGAAAAAAAAAAGAAAACGAAAAGTTTACAGACCGCTCGGGGAGAGTCTAAAAGCCTAACAGGTGTCGACAAATCGAAAAGAAATGCTTCTCATCCTAAACGACGGGGGCCTAAGATATACAAGCAATATCCCACACCTCCCTGCACGCTCGTTTTCTTGCAATTTTGCACGTCATTTTACAGTCACAGCAGGCTACGGATGTGACCCCGCTGCTTCGTGGTTGTGGTCTCCCGGGTATTGTTGCATACACTACCTCAATGAGTTTATAATAAACATGAACCGCCATGCAATATTAGATCCCTTTGACCGCATATCTTGCCGAGGAAGGGAAATTGTTCATGGGCGACATTTTAACACACAGAGCCTATTTATGCCTCTTTTGAAAAAAAAAATAAAAAAAAAGGAAATTAAGCGGCTTATCGCGGTCCGTGGGCGCATACAGGGTGCCTATAATGACCCTCCCCTTGCCTGCCGCATGCAATTGCTTTCCTCCTGAGAGTCATGGAAGCGTGGCCCGACACAGGCCGTGCTGCTGGGCGCGCGGTCCTCAGGTCGACCACTGCTCCGGGGTCCGGGGCGAAAGTGGTGAGGGTCGACATGGGATGCCGCGTGCTCGGTAAACACTCCCGAATATTTGCGTCCGCATTGCCGCCATAGAATGCGTTATTTATTATATATATATATTTACAGTAATTACGAAAAAGATAAAAAAATGGCGTCTTCAGCTTCATCTCAGGCTCAGCTTCTGAGGCCTGCGAAGGCTTTTGGAGATGCCTCTGAGTCACATGTACTGCGCGACCGGCGCTCACGGTCTCCACTCTGTTGGCTGTGGCCACAGCTGTGCCCCGAATGAGAGTGACTCCGGGACCTGGATACACTCCGGTGCTTCGCGTGACCTTGAGACCTGTCAGTGTATCGACTCCTGCACGAGCAGTTACGCGTACGGCTGCACGACCGGCTGTAAGATCTGCTTCAAGACCGCGAGCAGCTGCGGCTGCAGCGGCTTCCGGACCGGGACCTCGACCACCTTCGTCGCGGTGACCTGGAACGGGACCGCCGGTGCGACTCCGAGCGGGACCTTCGAGCAGGACCTCGGAGAGCGGCGCCAGGACGTCAAGTGAGACCGTGAACGTGAACTATAGCGGGAAGTCGATGAACATTCACTGCTGCTGCTGCAGGAGTCGGAGCTGTATACGCCCTCCTGCGACTGCGGCTGCGACTTCGGCTACGGCTGCTGCTGCGGCTGCTAGGCCTGCACGACCTGGGCGAATAGCTATGCGCCCTGGTCGAGGCTAGGTCGAGGTGCGACGTCGACTGCTTCGACTGCTGCTGCGCGGCTTCGAGGCGCGCCCAGTCGCCCGCCACCTGCGACTTCTCGAGCCTGGGAGTGAGCTCGGCGTTCTTTCGGCGCATGTCGAGCCGGCCGCTCGAGTGGTTGGCGATGCCTTGCTCGTTGTCGTCGAGGCCAATGCAGAGCTGGCAGTCCTCGCATATGTTCTGCTTCTGCTCCTTGACCGGTTCGTTGGGCTTGCGGTCCTGCATCTTCTCGAGTCGGTTTCGGCGCCGCTTGAGCCGCTCGACCTCCTTGATGACAGCGAGCGCCTCTTGCACTTTGCCCTTGTTGCCAAGTTCTTCGGCCTCGATGAGCTTCTTGTCGATCATGTCACCATAGGACTTGAGCGTGGCCTTTTTTTCGCAATGGCGATTGCTGTGCGCCGTAGACTGACACCGTATCAGGCGGCCGTTCTTGGCCCGGTCCAGGATCTCGCACGAGCGGGTTACCTTTTGCAGGTAGGTGAGTACCGTGAGATCGTATAAGCGGTGCCGTCTAAGCCGGTACATGCTGGATCTGTTCTTAAAGTCGGCCTTGAGCGCGTAGTTGTGGATCTTGGAGCAAGCGCCCATGGATATCTTGGTACCGGCAAGCGCGTCGTGGGGGGACAGGCCCAGCAGGAAGCAGCGGCATACCTTGGGGTCCGAGTACTGGAGCGAGTTCTTGACGCCATCCCAGCCGGTGCCCATGAACTCGTCGAGCGTCTGGCGCATACGGTCCTTGGCGGTCCCGCATACGGTCCTTAACGTGTACTCTCGCGGGCGGCGATGGGGCATGGTCCACGGGAGCCAACAGAATCGCCGAGCAGAGCGGTTATGGGGCACAGACTGGTAGCAGAGGAGGGTGGTGGTCGGTGCAGTGTTCCAAGAGCCTACTGCTCGCCGGCTGAGAGACAGCGGACGTCCGAGCATGCGTGCTGCACGGCAGCCGGTAGACCACGCGCCCTGCCGCAAGCTGCTCTCTCTTCTTCCAAATGTAGCCGCATGAGTGGAAGACGAAGTAGTGTGAGCGGGGGAACGAGAAAGACATAAAAAATGTCGCAGTTTCGCCCGAATGGCGAAGCATTGATTGCGATAGCAAACTAGTGGAGAGCTATACGAAGTAAGGATAGTAGCTTATCGGCCGTATAAACTCGTAAACATAGGCATACTAACTAAATTAAAGTTAGTAGGGGTCCCTTATGCTACAACTAACACAACTCCAAGGCGAAAGCCCGAGCGCCGTTATAACTCAATGACACGGCGAGCACTTTTTACGCTTTGTGAAATTTATTTTGACATTTCCTTTAGTTTCTTCATTCACATTTCTTCACACATATTGCAAAGTAATTTTTGCAAGTCATTCTTATTTCAACAAACTCGCGCCGTGTTAGTACTAAGCACAGGTTTTTTTTTGCTGAGTCATCATCACTCTGAAACCACAATTTATACAGTTAATTTTGCAAGTCACCATGTTTTTGCAAGTCACTCTTTCTATGATTCACCAAACTCGAACCGTTACTCGGCACTTTTTTGCTGAGTCACTCTCACCTGGACCCTCAAATCTCACATATTTTTTTGCAAGTCACTCCTCTCTCCATAAGCCCTTGAATCACTCTTAATTCATTTGAGTCATAGTCATAATCTTTTTTCGTTGAGTCATTGTCATTTCTGCTGTATCATGGTCATGACTGATTTCTACCACCATCCTTAAAGGGGCCCTGAACCATCCCTCGGGCTTGCTGAAATAACATAGTCCGCGGGTAGCATACGCTGCTGTGAACATCTCAGCCAAGTTTTGCTCTCGTACGCGTTGCATGGAGCTCGCACGCGGAGCGCGAAGTCACCTTTCTCTCAAATGCTCTCGTTTCAACAGAAGCTATGACCCTCTCTTTTCTGGGTGCTGTATTTCGTAATAAAGCACATTCCCATACACGGCTGCTATTGGTCGCTGCGGTCGGCGACACCGCGGCCGACGCGGGATGCCGCCACGAGTTCACTGGCTTAGCGCAACTGCGGCTCGCCGAGGACAACCGCGTTTGTCTTACGTTTAGCGCGTCGTAGGCACAAAAATCGAAAGTCGTGGCGTCTACTTTAACATCCAAAATGAAATTTGAACTGCGCGCGCAATGGTGACATTTCGAAGGCGCAGCGTTGGGGTCCCGCCCAACTCTAGGAGACTTTTGAAGAGAATGTTGCAGTGTAATGGTCGTCGACATTGTTGGATTCGCTCCGTCGAATTTGTGGCTTTATATAGGCTTCCGATTTTTTCTGTACTTATCTTTAGAGAAAGAATAGGTGGATGTTTTCCGCTGCTTACTTCATTTTCAGAAAGTATGCTCATTATTGTCCTTTTGAAGATGTGAAAAGCTGTCATTACTATAGCGACAATAAATGCAGAAAAAAAAAGAAAACGAAAAGCTAACAGACCGCTCGGGGAGCGGTCTAAAAGCCTAACAGGTGTCGACAAATCGAAACGAAATGCTTCTCATCCTAAACGACGGGGGCCTAAGATATACAAGCAATATCCCACACCTCCCTGCACCCTCGTTTTCTTGCAATTTTGCACGTCATTTTACAGTCACAGCAGGCTAGGGATGCGACTCCGCTGCTTCGTGTGTGTGTGGTCTCCGGTGTATTCTTGCATGCACTGCCTCAATGAGTTTATGAGAAACATGAACCGCCATGCAATATTAGATCCCTATGACCACATATCTTGCCGAGGAAGGGCAATTGTTCATGGGCGACATTTTAACACACAAAGTCTATTTAAGCCTCTTTTGTGCGCCGTCGTATGGGCGAACGCAGGCTTTGACCCAATTGCGTATGTCGACAGTCGCCTTTGGCACCTATGCGCAAGCGCAGCGTGGCTGAGCCTATACAGAAGGCGCTATAAAACTAGTACAGTTAGCATATACAGGGTATTGCTGTATATACAGGGTACAGGGTATAGCTCTATAGCTGGGGGCCACAGGGACGCGAGGAGGATCGAGGAGTTTCCGGCCTCGTACCGAGAGGTTCTTGAACACTACAGGAAAGAACGTAAGAAATATCCACAACTCCACGGGCATCTGGACAGGTTCCAGGCAGTCGACATGAGGAGGTTGGAGAGGGGCACTTTCACCAACCCCTACCACCTGCACCGCCTGTGGCCTGCGTTGCACCGTCGCCCGGCTGCCCGTGGTGCGAGCACGAATGGGCTGATATGGCCCATATGCTTTGGGATTGCCAACACCATGAGGAAGAAGGACCAAGAGGAAGGGGGAAGACAACAGCAGGGCCCTCTGAAGCGGAGTGCCTCGTTGAGAGATGGCAAGCCACCCTCCTCAGCGAGGCACCCGAGGACCAGTAGTGGGCCGTTCAGCGGGCCAGGGCCATTGCCGAGGATCTCGGAAGATTTTTCTCCGGCGATGGACCCCTGGCAGCCTAGCCCCGGGCATCAACCGCCATAACCGTTGGACAAATAAAGTTTATTCCTATCCTATCCAAAGTTAAGTTGACAGTTTTTTTTTATTAGGCGCTGAAACGTACGTGAAGACCACCTCTACAGTAGGCTTATGTGGCGAGGGGCACACAAAGTGAGATGATAATTATCGCTGTTAGTAGTGCAATTAACAAAAATTGAATAAGCAACTTTTGACTGGCTGCAGTAAGCAGGCATATTTGTATTGAATAGTTAAGACAGTCGTGTTTCTACAACTTCGCAGAATTCTCCTAGCGTATCCGTGCTTTGAATATCAAACTGCGAAGTTTAATTGCCGTTCGCAAGATTACGGATGCAAGACGGTTAGGACCGGCGCAAAGCTCCTCCCTTTTGTGATGTGCCTGCTCTGTACGGTGTTTAGTTTGACAACGGGGTGGAGGCATAGGCAAAAGTGATAACTGGCACCCTTTCAGTCTTGGCTTGCGCAATTGCAAACTGCAGTACTTGGAACCGCTATCGAAACACGGAGACGAGTGGCCAGGGCCGGTATTTTGTAGCGATGCCTTTCCGATGCTAATGCCTTTTCGTGCTTTTTGCGCTTGGTCAGTGGTCAGAGCGACGGTCCGCTCACGTTATCAACGGGATCAGCCGGCCGTGAGCGGTGGATGATAAGACTAGTATAGAATAAAGCATAACGCATCCCTACAAAATACCGGCCCTGTAATGATGGCAGCAACTGCGATGCCGAGATAAGGGAGCCAGAACTGAAGCCGGGGGGAGGCAGGTAGAAATTTTGCCTATGCCTCCACCCCGTTTTCAAACTAAACACCGTGCACAGCAGGCACGTCACAAAAGGGAGGAGCTTTGCGCCGGTCGTCACTGTCTTGCATGCGTAATCATTTCTTGCATGCGAACGGCAATTAAACTTCGCAGTTAGATATCTCGGAGTATACGGATGCGCTAGAAGAATTCTGTCAATTGAAACTGTGTAGAAACACGATTGCGTCTAACTTTTCAATACAAACATTCCTGCTTACTGCAGCCACTAAAAAGTTGATTATTCAATTGTAGTTAATTTAGCCACCGACATCAATAATAACCACCTCATTCTGTGTCCCCCTGGCCGCATAACCTTACTGTAGAGGTCGTCTGCCCGTACATCTTAGCGCCTATATATAATTAAAAAAAAAACTTGTCGACTTAACATTGATCACCGTGTATAGTATGCTTACCATAATTTATATGGTGGTGTGCCTGTGTACCGAAGACATTGACTTCTTCGGTTTCACAAAAAAAGATAATGAAAAATAAATAAAAATAAATGAAAAATAAATAAAGAAAAAACGGCGAATCACTATGAAGATGTGAGCAAATTCAGGAAATGTTCGGAAATCAAAACTGTCCAAAACATTCCATTTCTGCCATTAGCCCTTCACGGTTGGTCAGAAATTTTAGGGCCGCGCCCACTCCGCCTGTCTATCACGCGACGTCTTGAAAACTGCGATAACTTCCCATCTTATATGGAGTGTACACAGTGATGATCCATGATTAGGCCGAACAGAAAAAAAAAAGAAAAAAAGATGCACCGACGATTACGCTTCTCCCAAATGCGAATTTTGAGCGCAGCTATTTAGGTGTTTTGAATTCGCGATATATTTTGGCAAATAATTTGATTCTGAACGACAGGGCACTTTCAGAGGCCGCAATGAACACAGAAAGCGTGATTACGGGAACGTCTCGCTCGTGCTGCAAAATTTTCGTGCAAATAGCCGCTCAAGGCACTTTGCTTGTATTCGCGGGCATCTTTCACGCTCAGAAAAACACTTTTGTGTAGCACATATTGAGCAACAGAAAGCAGTATCGGGAGTTTTTCATTTTGCTCTACAATTTTCTCATTGACACTTTTCATCTAATTATAATGATTGAGAAGTTCATTAATTATTAAGAATATTATGCGATTAGACGGAATGCAATTATTAATCTGAGTATCTCCAAGCGACGGCAAATAACGTTACCTTGGTTCGGTCCAGCTACGTCGTATTTGCATATTTAAAAAGTTTGGCTTAAGTTAAGTGAAATACCCTGTATATGACCGCAAATGGCCGCTTTGGTCGAAAAGCGAGTGTTTTGGGTCAGTCGCTCGGCTGCTCGATCGCCGGTCTGAATTAGCCCATAATTAGATGCAGGCTGCTTCGGTGGCTGTTCTGTGGCTGACATTAGATACCTTCCACGCCGCGACACGTTTCTGCCGCCTTGCGAAAACAGTTGTGGAACTACCCCATGCAGCTTCGTTGCAAGAAAATGTGGGATGGACTATAGAAGGCGCTGTCACGACCATTTGAAAAGCACACACGGAGACAGAGCCGTGTCAAAGCTCATGCGAACAGTCGCGCGCGCTATTAATGTGGTCACCTTCATGCGTGCAGGCATTTACTTGCAAGCACGCATTGTCCACAATGTCCATTGCAGTCGAACGCCTTTATAATGAAGGGCTTGCGGCCTCCGAGATCATTCGTTATACACGCCAATTCGCTGTAAAGGTCGCGCACCGCACAGCTCACAGTAGAACAGGGACAAAATTATTCCTTCGTTATACAGCTCATTTCGTTGTACAGGCGTTCGTTGTACAGGCGTTCGTTGTATAGAGGCACTCGACTATATATGGAGACGCGCAGGCGAGCTGTTGGTCTATGCGCAGTGTCAAGAGAAAGACAATGAAGAAAGGAAAGGCAACAAGGTTAACTAGGCGCACGTCCAGTTGGCCTGCGGGAGAGATATGAAAGGATAAAAGGAGAGCAAACACTAGCTGCGCGCGCGCGCGGGTTTGTCCATCACGACTATGTGCGACTCTTGTGGGCGACAACAGACAATCGACGCCTCCCGTGCTTCTGTCTTTGGATGCGACGTTCAACGCCTTCCTCTGCGGACAATACTCAGAAGCAAAGATCCTAGGACATGTGGCCGCGGAAGAGATCATTGTTGCAGTTTTTCAACACAAGTCTCGGGACCATTTACGGCATTGTCAATACGATGAAGCGATGTTGCAGTGGTCTATACACCATGAGATGGTTAGCTATTTCCATAAGTCGTTCGAAGTAAGCGTCGGCTCTTTAGACAGTTGGCACACCGGCGAAGGCAGGGTCTCGAGGCGACCGGCGCGCTTGGAGCCGGTGACCCAATCGGCCACGCGGGACACGGCGAGCAGCTTGATGACGGAGAGTAGCATGGTGGCCGTCTTGAAAGGGAACAGCTGCCTGCCGTCGTCGTAGAGTGGATAGTGCATGATGGCCGGAATGCCCAGCACAGGCTCCCCGCCAAGCACGCGCAGTGCCAGGCCCAGAGTGAAGGCGGTCACCGAACCGGCCGCATTACACCACCGGCGGCTAGGAGTTGGGGCAGAAGCACCACGTACACCAGGTCGGCGCTGAGTGCCCACAGATCGTAGACCGAGCGAACCGCCATGGCCATGATGGCCGATACGGCGGCCACAGCAACCACACACAGCCGCAGCACCCACACCACCTCGGTGTCCGACGCCTGCCCGAGAAAGAGACATCAACTTCAGTGAAGCACACGTCCTACATTTATATATAGGAGACTTCTAAGCGAGCCAGATATAGTAGTTTCTCGATATATTTAGGCTTAATTACTATATATTTCACGTATGTAGGCGCGGGGAGATGCTTAGCTGCCCTGCGCTGCTTGGCGAGAGCGCTTGCAGTAGATACGGAGAACTAGAGCATTGCACGGGCCGCTTTTTGCTCCCGGCCCGGGCCCGTTTTTACATTGGGCGGCCCGCCCGAGCCCGATCAAAACTTTTATGGTGAGACCCGGGCCTACGCTACCCGGCCGGCCCGGCCCGCCACCTCTATACCTTAGGCCCGAGCCTGGCCCAAGCCCGGCTCGAAACCGGCCCGAACCCGGCCCGAGACCGAAAAATACATGTTTTTCAGAGTTTATACGCCCGAGAATAACTCGCTGCACGTTACTTGCGCACCACCAGAAAGCCCGAGCCCGGCCCGGGCCCGCGTCAAAAAACCCGAGCCCGGCCCGGGTCAAAAAGTGCACGCCGTGCCCGAGCCCGGCCCGAGCCCGTGAAAAATCTGCTCTACCTGGCCCGGCCCGGCCGACGGGCCGGGCCGGGCCCGGGCTTTCGGGTAAGCCTGAGCCCGTGCAGTGCTCTACGCAGAACATCTTGCCTCAACCCTGAAACACCTTTTATCGAAGTTGAGAAATGCAATTGAAGTTAAAATAGAATATTTCATAAATACTTTGCAGCAAAAAGCACTTTAGTGCGTTCAGCAGAAGCGGAGTTATTGGAAATCAAAGATCGTCTTCAACCCCTTCTCGGTGCTCTCGTTCCTTCTTCAGTGCCTTGTACTGCGAAGGCTACGGCAGAGCGGGGCGCCCCTATTGAAGGTCACCATGGCGCACAGTTCAAATTTGGCTTTGGATGTACACGTAGGTGCCACTATTTCCGATCTTGGCGCCTACGATGCGCCAATCTCTGAGGCTGTCGCGCCCAGTATGCGGTTGAGTTCATGGTGTCTCATCCCTTTGCTGTGCTACAGTGTACTAGATGGTTACGAGTGGCGGTGTTTTCTCGCACCAAGTTGGCAAGTAGCGCATTCCTTTCGCACTTATCTCTACGGCAATCTCACAATTTCTGAGACTCGAACAAACGTCGCCTTTATGTTCGCGCGTGCGAGTACGTCGGCAGCGCCCACATCGGGTAAGCGATGGGTGCCGCACTGCGGACTCGCGTTGAATAGATTTGTAACGCAACCAGCTTCGGCCATGATGGCGAAACACCTCGAAGGTGTGCAACTCGGGAAAAAGACGACCTGTTCCAGTCGGATGTTGGCGCTCGGGACGGCTCGCCACGCGCTTGTAGTCACATTAGAGCGCTGCACGGGCTCAGGCTTACCCGAAAGCCCGGGCCGGGCCGGGTAGGGCAGTTTTGTAGCGTTAGCTACACTGGCCTAGCCAAGACCGTTTCGCGCGGCACATCAAGAGCCGTGCTGCGCATGCGCAAGGATCAGTGATGTCACACGGCTTGCGCACCGGAGCCACCGGAGCCGGCACCTCTCGCGCACTCCGCCGCCGCCGCGCGCGACTCACCGCCGCCGGTCTGCGCATTCCAGAGGAGTGACGTCGTAGCCGTGGTAGACGCACTGGCGCCGGCGCGCGCTCGCTGTGCAGTCGCCGTCTGACACTGCGCTGGAGCTGCTGCGCTTCTGACTGGCGTTTGCCAGTGTGGTATAGCCATGGAGAAGGAGAGCGCAAATGCTGCTCAACAGCGCAGAAGAACGGAGAAGCTTGACTCATCGGATCCCGAAGTAGTTGCCTGGCAATTAGCGGTTGAGCGTAGGAGGAATGAACAGAAGAAGGCTAAACGTGCTGCGGAGACACTGGAGCAAAGGGACGAGCGTCGCCAGGAGGCTGAGCGACGTGCCCGACCACCCCTGCAGCAACAACAAAACGCCGTCGATGACGTCAAGGCTCGCCGATCGACTGAATATACTGTGAAACTCAGCGAAAGCGCCAGTGCGACTCGGACCTTCCAGACGGACTTCGTAAACAATCCGTTTGGATATGTGTGCGACGTGTGCGAAAGACTATGGCACATGAAAGACTTGACGCCGCTGAGTAGTGCCATGCGTGAAACGTTGAGTTTAGCGGCGGCGCCTCAGTGGGCTGAAACCGTGGCGCGGGTTTGTACAACGTGCAAGAACTTTCTCGTTAAGCAGAAGATTCCACTCTTTAGCGTTACCAATGGGTATCGTTACCCGGCCATGCCGGCAGGTAACCTTTGCTAACGCAACGTATATCCTGGCATAGCCGAGCTAAGCCACTGCAACTTTTTTTTTTCACGGGCTCGGGCCGGGCTCGGGCACGGCATGTGCTTTTTGACCCGGGCCCGAACCGGGCTCGGGTATTTTGACGCGGGCCCGGGCCGGGCTCGGACTTTCTGGTGGTGTGCATGTAACGTGCAGCGAGTTATCCTCGCGCGTCTCGACTCTAAAAAAATCTGTTGCCCCGCAGCTGGAAGCTAGCAGTGCTACTCCTGTGTACTTCCCTTTTCTTCTTCCGTCGTATTTTGCGCTATTTGAACAAAATGTAAAAGTTCAGAAAGACATAAGTCGCCTCAAACCAAAGGATACATTGTTTTTTCTATACCTAAATCAATGTAATTAATGCTTTCAGCAGCGCGTTCGCGACTTGCTGATTCTTCCATGGCGTATTGGTAAAACAATGACTGGTACGATAAGATAATTTGTCACGCGGCTGAAATATGGCACGGCGTCCATCCATGATTACACGCATGTTCTCAACCGGCCGCCTATAGCAGCAGCGCATTACGCTGCACCGTGGAGGAACGAGAAGCTTTCTTTTTCCATTTCTCCATACATGCGCTGCGCACACGACCGGCCGTAGCTGCGCTTCGGCTATAGTCTACTATAGATACGGTTGTGGAGATGAGCGGCTGGGGCGGCGCATGCTTTGCAGTGAGGCACCCGACGTAAAAAAATAATGTGGCGGCGTTGCGATAGAAGTGGACTGGGCCGCATCAAGGTCGCGTCTTTTGAAAACTGCTGGCGATACTGCTCGGCAGGGTCATTCGTACTACTTCGCGCGCTGGAATTTGCACTCAGACCGTTCAAACGGTGTTCATAATTGCATATGACATGTATTTATGCCTTAAGAATAAGTTCCATTCATTCTCTTCTTTATTTTATTTTTTTAATGCCGCTCGGTGATCTTTTTCGGTTTCGGGCCGGGTTCGGGCCGGTTTCGAGCCGGGCTTGGGCCGGGCTCGGGCCTAAGATAAAGGGGTGACGGGCCTGGCCGGGCGGGTAACGTAGATTATTTCCGGGCCCGGGCCGGGCCCGGGTATCGCCACAAAAAGTTTGGTCGGGCTCGGGCTTGCAGCCCAACGTAAAAACGGGCCCGGGCCGGGCCCGGGCTGAAAAAATGTCACAGTTTCGCCCTGAGGGCGAAGCAATGAATGCGATAGCAACACAGCAATGTCATACGAAGTAAGGCGAGCGGCTTTGGTAGCAATATTAATTGTAGTAAACATGAGCTGATTAAGTATGCAGGTGTGCTGCGGCGTAAGTAGACCGACATGAAGAGAGACTCGATGACCACGAGAAGGCGCGTGTGAAACGGTGGTGTTGATGAGAAGCGCTTCCCGTGGGCAGCGCGTGCGAAGGGACACATCTGTAGTGCTGCACTGCCGATCCGGGCAGCATTGCATGTGTAGCGTGCGTTGGAAAATGTGGCCCGACTATTACTAACTGAATGAACAAGCGTGGTGTGAGCGCGCACAAACAAACATGAATAGATCACACTGAATGACTGCAGACAACGACTGTCAAAACGCTGGCAGTGAGCCCATACGCCGCAGCGGGCGAAGGTACGTGCGGTCTATCGCTTCAACGGCAACTGAGCGGCGAATGCACGGCGCATAAAGGTCAGAGCCGTGTGGAGATAAGAGACGGTGCGGACGAGCGACGAGCGCGGTTGTTGGCAGAGTAGAAGTGCACCCCCCCCTCCCCCCCCCCCCCCCCCCCGCGCTCCCTCCGGCGCTGGCTTCCCGCTTCCTTGCTTGCGCGTGGGTGATTGAGTGCGTTCGCTCTCCGTGATAGCGCGCGTCCCCGCACGCTTCCGCTCGGGCATACGGAGCGCGGCGAAGATTTTATCTATAGGGAACCTCACGGCGACGGCAGAAATCCGGTAGAAGTGTCCATATAATTGCTATCGCAATAAAAATCGGCCCGTGCAGTGCTCACATCACCCACAGAGAGCAATCGGAGCACGCGGTTGTCCTCAGCGAGCCACAGCGAGCCGCCAAAGTTGATTCTTTATTCTATGGAGGCGTAGTGAGCTCAGCGAGCGGACTCGTCGCGGCACCACGCGGCGGCCGCGGTATCTACGCTACGTAACATACCGCAGCTAGATGCAACTGTAGTGCGTATGCGCAGCGTTTGCTTTGTGCACGACAGTGCTTGAGTGCGCTCTCGCGCTCATAGGCTGCAGTCTGGCTGTGCTACGTGGTGCGCACCGGCTTTGTCCCGCACCAGCTTGACCGACGGGTAGTAGCCACATTGAACTTGCACATTTTGAAGCGCTGTCAGCAGCTCAATACGAAGCGATGTCTGCCAAGGCGTCTAGCCAGATGCTGCCAGGAGTGAGCACGCGCTGGCAAGCGTACGTGTGGTCTGACCTTAAGTTTCGCGTGGTTCGAGGCTAGTTGAGTGTTTAAGCTAATCGAAATTAGCGAGACCCGATGGCTACGACTATAATAAGCAGTGTGGCCAAAGTCTAATTCCTACGCAGGCGGCCACGGTCGAGCGCGAGCAGATGATAGCCGGCTTCTTTCGAAATACGCAATCTTTATCGAAATGCGAAAGCAGATTTTCGCTTACTCAAGCCTGTTTATTAAACTGCGCCGACAAATATGCACAGTAACAGTAGAAGGAAGCGGACTGATCCAAAAACCATTCTTGATTGATGTCAGGTACCAGCCAATAGTAGCCGTCTATGGGGCTCTTGCTTTGCCCAGGCGGCGCTGCGAAAAAGGTGCTAAAGAGAGGCCCTAAGATTCAAGAAACGTAGAGTCGGTAGGAGAAGAAATAGACGTAAGCACCAGGGGCAAGGTTATTCTGACATAGGGTACATTAACATGCAAGGTGGCAGGAATATACTGAAGCGAGAGGAGATAGACAGCAACTAAGGCAGGAAAAGCTGATGGTATACGGATTTGTGGAGACACATCTTAGGGACATGGAGCAACCACCCTGTAATCCTGACTATGCATGGGAATATTGCAATAGAACAGAGGGCAGCAGAAAAGGGCGTGGAATTGGGGCATTCATTCATAAAAGTATGAATTGGCAAAGGGTCAAACAGGAATGCAAGGAGCATTTATGGCTAAAAGGGAAAGTTGCAGGAGAGTAGACACTCCTTGGCTTTGTGTACCTGTGGACAGGAGCAAATGCCAAAGAGAAAAAAAAATGCTGGAATGCATATCAAGTGACATTAATGAGCTAGGAGGAGGGTGCGAGATTATTGTACTAGGAGACATGAACGCACACCTAGAAGACATGGACGGGTACACAGACTGAATAGGCAACATGATGCTGGATGTCTGAAAGGCATGACTTAATTGTATGCATCAGTACTGAGAAGTGTGAAGGGCACATAACATGGGAGGTAGGGAGCCTGCAGTCGACGATATATTATGCACTAATGTCACATAGGATGCATGATAGGCTAAAGGTAATCAACATAGATGAATATGGCTCCAGAAGTCTAGGTAGTGATCACAAACGTATTAAGGTGCGTTTTACAAGAGAAATGAATGTAGGTAGGAGACAAGATGAAAAACCAGGTGGGATATTTTACTCGGAAAAGCAGCTGGAAATAGCAACCCAACAAATTGAGGAAGTAATTTCAGAGGATACTAAAACAGAATGGACATGTGCAAATTTAACAGGGCTACTTGAGCTAGAACTTGCTAAGGTACGAGTCAGGCCCAAAGGGAACAGAAGACGTAAATCCAAGAGCTGGTGGGATGAGGAGGTTAAGAAGGCCATAGAGGAACGTCAGGAAGCATCCAGGGAACACAGATATTCAAAGCAGAGAGGTGAACCAGAAGCTGATGTAGACAGAAAATGGAATAACTTCTTAAACTGTAGAAGAGAAGCATCCCATTTGATCAATGAGAAGATTAGAAGAAAGGGGACCCAATGGTTGTCAGAAGTAACAAAAAAGGATAGAAAAGCAGTGAAGAAACTTTGGAAACATCTCAACTCCTTGAGTAATAAGATTAGTCTAGAGCAGAGGTTTATATTTACAGCTCAAGGTGTTCGGCTAGAAGGAGATGAGGCAATGGAACATATAAGAACAATGATGACAGAAAAATTTAAAGAACGAAACGTAGCATGTGCTCAATCAGGTGAGGATAGACTGGTTAGTGCAGTGGCTCCACTTGAACAAAGCGAGTGGGAAAGAGCAGAGAAGAGGATTCCTAGTAGCACGTCGACAGATCCTGATGGCATCCCAATTATATTAATAAAGACATTGAGCCCAAAATCTAAGCAAGCATTAAAAGAGGCAGTGAGCACAATGATAATGGATGGTAAGCCCCCGACGGGTGGAGACTGAGGATGAGCATGATATATAAGGGAAAGGGGGACAAAGCCGACCTAAAAACTACCGTCCCATAACAGTGACATCAGTAGTTTACAGGGTGGTGATGCAGATTATAAAGGACAGATTGCAGGCATGGGTGGAGAACGAGGAGGTGCTGGGGGAACTACAAAATGGGTTCCGGAAACAAAGAAGGTTAGACGATAATCTGTTCTCATTGACGCAGTGTAATAAAATAGCAGAAAAGGAACACAGGCCCATATGGCTCGCATTTATGGATATCAAGGGAGCCTATGACAGTGTAATCCAAAAGGGTTTGTGGGACATAATGGGCACTCTAGATGTGGAAGATGGAGTAAGTAATCTTTTAAAAGATATCTATAAAAGTAACAAGGTGCTTATAAAATGGGGAAAACAATGTATCTGGGCCTATAGAGATACAGCAGGGGCTTAGGCAGGGGTGCCCTCTGTCACCTCTGTTGTTCATGCTGTATTTACAAGGATTAGAGAAAAAATTAGAGAGGATCGGAGTTGGCTTCAACCTTTCCTTTTTCAAGCAAGGAGAATGGATTAACAGTCATTACCAGGACTGATGTATGCGGATGACATTGTACTTATGGCTGACAGCAAGGAAGACTTGCAGAGATTAATGGACATCTGTGGTAAAGAGGGAGATAGCTTAGGTTTGAAGTTTAGTAAAGAAAAATCGGCAGTCATGATTTTTAATGATAATCAGGGCAGCGAGCATAGGATACAGGAGGTTACGCTGGAGGTGGTGGATAAGTACAGATATCTTGGAGTGTGGATAAACAATGGGGCTGAATACCTAACGGAACATGAAAAATATGTAATGGCTAAAGGTAGCAGAAATGCAGCTGTGATGAAAAATAGGGCACTGTGGAATTACAATAGGCACGAAGTGGTGAGAGAGATTTGGAAAGGGGTGATGGTCCCTAGTTTGACTTTCGGCAATGCGGTCCTGTGCATGAGATCAGAGGTTCGAGCAAAGTTGGAAGTTAAGCAGCGAGGGGTAGGTAGGCTTGCTCTGGGAGCACACGGAAATACATCAAATCAGGGAGTACAGGGTGACATAGGATGGTCGTCATTTGAGGGCAGGGAAGCCAGCAGCAAGGTAGAATTTGAGGAGCGATTGAGAGAATTAAATGGCAGAAAAGCGGTGGGCAAGGAGAGTTACAGTTATTTGTACATGAGGAATGTTGACACAATATGGAAGAAGCGGACCAGGATATTGTCAATCAAATATTTGGACTGCAGGAGGGGTGCAAACCAGGAAACAGCGGTTAAGAAAAAGCTTAAAGAAACAGAGAGGGGTCTATGGAAAACAGGGATGCAGACGAATCAGCACTGGGAACATACAGAACTTTCAAGCACGAAATTGCCAAAGAAAATATCTATGATATTTCTAGGGGAAGGTCTTTGTTGTTTAAAGCCAGGACGGGAGTATTGCGGACTAAGATGTACCGAGTCAAGTACCAAGGTATAGACACGTTGTGCGGTGCGTGTGGAGAAGAAGAGGAAACGGCTGAACACCTCATACGTTTCTGTAAAGGGCTTAACCCTACAGTGCAAAGCAACGGGGCTGATTTTTTCAAAGCATTGGGGTTTAGGGACCGTGAAGGCAAAATAGACTTTAAGCGGGTAGAAATAACCAAACGGAGGTTATCTGATTGGTGGCTAAAATCAAGGCAGGGGTGAAATTTCACCCACCACAAAGTACAAAATATGTTAATAGTCATGGCTAGGTGGCGTATGCCACCGCCCGATTTAAAGGGTTCAGCCTCATGCATCCATCCATCCATAAAGAGCGCCCTCTGTCCTGAACTGGGTAGTATCAAGCTCGGTCGTCTGCTTCGGAAAGCACGTTTACAATATGGAGCTGCCACTTTCGGTTGTGTTGTACCACGGCCTGCAGCGAATATCGGGCGCGAAGATTTTTTCAGGGGTGGCACGCTGGCTAAAGGCAAGAAATTATGCAACGCCGAATACGTGTACGCCGTTCAAGAAATAAGCGGCGAAGTTTTAGCGCGGTGTCAATCGCAACTGAAGCGAGTCGCGTACGAAGTTGAAGTTCAGGTGAGGTTTGCACGCTGCTAGATTCAGGCGCATAAACGCGAGGAAATGCTGGCTATAAATGAATTCACAGCAGCGATAAGCAGACATCATGTGTACGGAACTGCTCGAGCGCAGGAAGGTACGCGCCGCGACGGCAGCGGTCTTTCAGCATGCCGCGAAACGGCGGGCCTCCTGCAATCTTTGTTGACTGCATGCCGCTGGACAAGTAGTTATGCCTGCGCAGTAGTAGCGGTCATCTGTCCCTTTAGCAACTGATACATAACTGATGCAATGCATATGATATTGATTGATGTGTGGCGTTTTATGGCGCAAGGGCCAGCTATGCCAAAGAGCGCCATGACAAATGGTAATGAATTCTTTATGTACTATGAATGAAGTGATTAAATTGAGTTAAATATGTAAAATTAATGTGGCTGTAAAGAGGCCTAAGAACGGGTCGCTGTAAACTGCGTAAAATATAATGACAATTATTCATGACAAAGTAAAAGGTGCATAAAAGTTTCACTATGATAAAGCCTTCACAGGGCTCTTGAAGTAGAGAGCTCAGAGGCATGTTCTATAAAGACTAATGTCACAGCAGCTACAGCCTCGAAGGCGAGGCTGTGCTACACATGACCCGGCCAAATAATTTCTAGGACATTAACTTCATCTAAAAAGCTAAAAACTGTTTTCAGTTAAATAGTGGTTCGTTGCTTAGAAAGAATGCTGCAGGGTGAAGTCGAATATGCTGGCGATACGCAGAATGAAAGTACTTTTTACGCTCCCTTCTATTTCCCTGCACTGAATAAGGACATGGAGAGCTCTAAGCCTCTCGCCACACCTTCGACATGACGGAGGATCACTTCCAGTCAGTAGGTAAGAGTGGGTGCCGAAGGTGTGACCTATTCTTAATCATCAAAGCAGCACTGCTTTGTATCGTGCTGTTTTCTCCGATATCCAGTGCCCTAATTTAGGTTTGATTAAGTGCAGTTTATTCGATACCTGGGTATCCCACTGTTTCTGTCAGTGCTTCTTCAGCTTATGCCGCAAGTATGGTTTAATGTCTGTGGCTGGGATGGGTATGCTTATGTCAGTGTCGCTAAAAGCTACTGAGGTAGCGTTATCGTCAGCATCTTCGTTGCTTTTTATGCCACTGTGGCCAGGTACCCAGCATAGGATGATGACTGTTTCCCCATATAAGCTGAGCATAGCAAATGTATAGAGTTCGTAAAGACAGTGTTTTTTATGTTTTCGTAGATCATTAGGGCTCGGACTACGCTCAATGAGTCCGTGAACACAATAGCCCTAGTGAGATTCGTTTGCGTTATGTGTTTTACTGCAGAGAGGATCGCGTATGCTTCGGCCGTAAAAATACAGGTATATGGATTAAGTGTACCAGATAGTGAAAACGACGGTCCTAGAGCTGCGTAAGCAACACCACAGGATACTTCGAAGCGTCTGTATAAATTCAGCGCAGGAATACTTCTCGTGAAGGTAAAGGAAATGTGAATGTATATTTGCCTCAGGTGCTCGTTTTGATATTTCTACGAAAGAGATGTCACATTCGATAGTCTGCCACTCCCAAGGCGCTGGAAGCAGAGTAGGAGCCATTAAGACATCCTCTAGAAGGGGGACGTCTGTTTCTTCTGACAGTGCTTCCAACCGCAGGGACAGAGGATGCCTAGTGGTTGGGCGGTTACGGAACAGCCTGGCTGTGGACAAATCGCGAAATAGGTGGGCATGTGATGTACATCTGATTCACCTTCAGGCAGATAAGAGACTTAAATAGTCCTTTGGAAGTGAGACCATTCGTTGGATTCAACGTACAGCTTCCACAGGACTATCCTGAATGCACCTGTAGCAAGACGGATACCCAAGTGGTGGACGGAATCCAGCATCTTCAGAGCACTAGCGTAGCAGAGTTATAGACAATGGCTCCATAGTCAAGTCGTGACCGTATGAGACTTTTGTACAAGTTCAAGAGGCACCTTCTGTCACTTCCCCAAGATGTGCGGGACAAGAGCTTGAGCAGATTCTTGTCTTCAGGCACTTCGCTTTCAGATATTTCAAGTGTGGGACAAAGTTTAATTTTGAGTCTAAAATGAGGCCTAAAAATTTATGTTCATGGCTAACGGATAGCCGTCTCCATTGCTCAATAACGGATCCGGTGTTACACCTCTCTTCTTGAGAAAGGATGCACGTGCTTTTTTTGGGTTTAGTTTAAAACCGTTTTTGTCCGCCCACTTAGACATTTATTCAAACCAAGCTGTACTTGTCGCTCGCAGATACTAAGATTACACGATTTGTAACCTATTTGGATGTCCCACATATAAAGAATAAAACATTGTCCGTGGTATGATAGTACGGAGCGAGTTCATTTTTACAACAAATAGGTACAGCCATGGGGTACAGCTTAGCACTCCCCCTGTGGTACGCCAGTCATAAACGGACGAGACAGGACGTTACCAACTCTAACACGGAACGTGCGATCAGAGAGGTAGCTCTGAATCACGTTTAATAAGTTGCCTCGGACTCCATTCCAGCCAGGTCATGGAGTATTCCAAAACGCCATGTTGTGTCGTATGCCTTCTCCATGTCTAAAATACTGACAAGAAAAACTGTTTGTGTACAAAGGCATCACGGATATTTCTCGATGCGGCAAGGTGGTCTGTTGTGGATCTACCTTCCCTGAAACCACACTGTAAGGATCGAGTATTTTGTTGCTCTCAAGAAAGATGAGACGTCGGTTAATTATTTTCTCGAACAGTTTGCATATACAACTTGTCAGAACTATAGGCCTAGCTACTGGCCGAGGAAGGGTCCTTGCCCTCTTGAGAATAGGGAGTATACGATGGCTTCTTTCCAGGCGGACGGAAGTAGCCGCAGAGAACATGGTGTTAAAAAGTGAGAGTAGTGTTTTGGTGGGTTCAGGATGTAAGTTTTTATCATTTCATAAAGTATTCTGTCACTTCCTGGAGCAGACTTGTTACAACATTGAGTGAAGCCTGAGACTCCGCCATGCTAAACGGACGATTGTATGCTGCATTGGCTGTGCCTTTCCGACCCAGAGGCTGTCGCTCTGCTTCGCTGATATCTTAGAAAGTATCTGTGTAGTGCGATGCACTGGAAATGTGCTCGAAATGTGCTCCTAGACAATCAGCCTGGTCCTCAAAGTGTCTCCTTTGTGTTTACTAAAGGTAGAGGATGGTTTCGCGGTCTTTATTTTCTTAGCCCTGTTCCAGACTTTTCTTTTGTCTGTATAGGAAGTAATGCCGGAGATGTATTTTGCCAGCTTTCCCTTTTGGCGCGGCGGCGCGTTCTTCTACCTTCCGACTTTATTTTCTTAAAGCTGATAAGCTTTTCTGTAGTCGGAGAGTGACAGCTGATTCCAAGCCTTATTTTGTTTCTTTCGTGCTTCCCTACATTTATTGTTCCACCAAAGAACACGTCGTTTAGAAGGCGATCCATTTGTTTGGGGGATACATATTGACGCTGCATCAAATAAATGCTGTTAAATATGCAACTGCATCGTCAATATTAAGTAAAGAAATGTCATTACAGGTCAAATAAGTCAGCTCTCTGTATCGTTGCCAGTCCGATGAGTCGGCTTTTCACTGGGCACATGTGGTGAGCATTCGTCCTGTTTTGTTAATCTTAAGATAATCGGAAAATGGTCACTCCCGTATGGATTGTTAACCACCCTCCATTCCAAGTACGGCACGACTGTGCTTGACGCAATGCTTAAATCTATGCGTGAAAAGGTTTTGTTTTCGACGCTGTAAAAGGTTGGTTGTTTCTTATTTAGCAAACATGCACCTGTAGATAACAGGACATTTTCTATCAGGCGCCCTCTGGCATCACATCGAGAGTCGCCCCACAAGGTATTATGTGCATTTAGTCTCCAACGACAATGTAGGGTTCCGGAAGTTCTGCATAAGGCTTCAAATTCGTTCTGGAGAGTTGATAGCTTGGCGGAATGTATAAAGAAGTAATTGTTAGCAGCTTACCAAAGAGCACGCTCTGACTACAACTGCCTCAAGAGGCGTTTGCAGCTGTAAATGCTGGCAAGGTACACCCTTATCGACTATTATGGCGACACCGCCAATGAGCGAGAGCATCGTTCGGTCTTTACGGTAATGGCATATTGCCGCAGAAAGTTTGTGTGTAGAATTGAGGTTTGTCTCTTGCACAAGAGAACCCGTGGATTAAACTTGTGTAGGAGTTCCTTTATGTCGTCCAGTGTGGAGTAGACCTGTGACATTCCAATGTATTATTTGTGTAGCCATATTGGAAGCGTATATTGCTGTGTGTCAAGAGCTAGACCGAAGTGGCTCACGAGGCCTTTCCAGGCCCCTGATGCGGGATTTTTCTTTTTCCGGCGGGCTCTATGGAGCTACGCCGTTCCTTCGGCGTTTGGACACCGTAGGAGTGTTGGTTGCTTCCATCGCCTCTTCAGAGGCGTGGATGACGCCCGGTCAGCGAGCACACTCGGGGTTTTTCGGGCCTGTCTGCACGAGCAGTGGCCCGGGACCTGCAGGTCCGAAAGTCTGCTGGCCCTTCTTGGCTGGGGGTGGAGCAGCGCTTGCTGCTCCTGCCGGGGGGGGGGGGGGGGGGGGGGCTGATGCGTGACCGCTGTCACACTCCGTGTGACCGGCGGCCGCCGAAAGGTGGCGCTGCCCCCGGCGCACCGCATCAGAGTAGGACGGATTAGACTGATTGAAGGCAGAAAAACGCTTGCGCGCTTCTGGGAAGGAGATGTTTAGTTTCACTTTTAGTTCTATTATGTCTTTTTCTTTCTTCCATGTCGGGCATGTTCGTGAGTAGGGGGTGTGGTCTCCGTCACAGTTGGCACAGTGGTTTGTGGAAATGCACACTTCTGAGGAATGGTCTTGGATGCAAATTTGGCAAGGATCGCCCCGGCAACTTTTCGACCCATGCCCAAAACGCTGACACTTGAAGCATCGGCGCGGATTTGGGATGTACGGTCGTAAACGCAGTTTACAGTATCCGGTTTCAATTGACTCAGGGAGGTTGCTTGTACAAAGGTAATGATACATGTTGGTTGGGATTTCCTTATTGTCGCGCCTTACCTGATTCTTTGGACCTAACCACGTTTTGTTCTGGCCATCCTTCCAACAACTCACTCTCACTAAGTTCAAGCAGGTCGTCATCAGAGATGACGCCGCGCACAGTGTTCATTGACCTGTGTGGGCCCACGGAGACAGGAATGTCCCCAAACGCCACGAGTTTTGACAGCTTGTCGTACTGGAGATTGTCACGGACTTCTAGAAGAAGGTCTCCACTTCCCATCTTAGTTACTTTGTAACCTGAGCCGATTGCTTCTGCAAGAGATTTTGCGACCACAAATGGGGATATCGTACGGACAGTCTTTGTTTCATTTTGGCTATGTATCACATGGTACTTGGGAAAGGTTTCTATTGGTTTCATGCGGAAGTTGGCGTTTCATCGGTGCGCCCCCTTTCAGGGAGCGATCAGGTAGTGCGGGAAAAGCATTTGCCATGTAAAAATGGAAAATTCGGCGGCGATGGTAGCCACCCACCACCGAGCACAACAAGGGGACGCTACAAAGTTAGAATACTTGCAGACGCCAGCCATGCATCGCCGCTATAACCTAATATAAAATACCCAAGGTTGGATAAGTACACACAGGTTAACCCTTGCCGCCCAGAAGTTCGGAAGTGAGAAGAAGAAGACAGGACAGTTGGGAAAGTGAGAGAAAGACCAAAGATTGAAGAGGGGGACAGGAAAAGGCGACTGCCGATTTCCTCCAGTGGGTCAGTCTGGAGGTGCCGTCTATGTGAAGCAGAGGCCAAAGAGGTGTGTTGCCTCCGCCGGGGGCCTTAAAGGTCCAAACACCCGGCATCGGCTCAACCCCCAGGATCCCCCTTTCCCCAGACACGGGTAAGCCGCGCACGGCTACACGCGGGAGGGTCCATCCCTCGTGTGCTCCGGTCCGTGGTGTCGCAACACACCAAACGCTGCTTACGCAGACGCCCCTGCGGGGCAATGCATATGAGCTCGCATGCAGTAACGTACGTGCGGAACGCGCTGCAGCGCGGGCTCGTGCGCTGCTCGCTTGATGTAGCTTTTAATGACAGCGTTCGAACATCGATGTGCTGAAATCAATACTACCTTACTGCGCTGCCGCAACGTGCTGTCTTGAGGTCAAGGATGAGCACAATTAACTCTCAAACCTGTGCTGCTCGTAGTGGGGTAGCGAAATTATCCAGCGCGCCCGACGCTCCGCTTCGTGAGGGTTTGAAAGAAAACGGTAGAGTCTGATGTTGGGATTCATGTCTTATTGCTCGTGGCAGCTCACGACGCAGCAGTATAACGACGGTGATGCTTTTTCGAGGCTGAGCTAGGTCTCTCCGGATCGGCGTCGCCGATTCCTTCTGCTTCCAGCATTACGTCTCACGGCACACGCAGAGTCCGTTTTCGTTAAACTAGGCTGCGGCCCGCTCGCAGCATGGTCTCTGAGAAGTGACAAGCCTTTTCGCACTCGCAACAGGGCGAAAAAAGTGCGAATTGACGTAAAACTCGGGCTAGAAACGTGCTTCGCCACAGCCAGGGCTCAATACTACCCAAGCCCAGATATAAGTTTTCTCGCCGCCACCAGGCACCGCTACTATTAGCGCGGAGAACGATCTACAGGGCGCTGCGAGCGCCGCTCGCGTAGGGTGCCTCGATGCCCAGCGCCGCCGTCCAGGGTGGAGACAACCCCGCTGGCGCCGCCATATTGAGTCACACGAGCTGAGACTCAGCTACGCTTGCGTTCATAAATAGTGTTACTCGCGGCGCACTTCCAAGTGCTTTGCCTTGATGAGGATTTCTTTATCGGTATCGCATCTGCACATCTTTATAACCAATAGCCGTTAACTCGTCGGAGGTCCAAGACGTAAATGTATGGCGCCGGGAACATGCCCCAAGTTGCCTAATTCAATTTACATTTAACATGCCGTGTGTATGTTTGGAATACGCACTATTTTTTTGCGCTTCGATGCTTGGTATATAAGTTTGCGACCCCCTGTGTGTGGAAGTTTTTCTTTTTCGCTGTTGTATTTTGGTTTACACGTCACGCCTCCTTACCGTAGCCAGCCACTCGCGCACGGCGGTTAGTTTCCCTTGCGTTGCGCGTGCTCTTCGCGTTCGTTGCAATTATTTGACGATATCTACGCGCAATTTGCTTTTTTTTGTCCACAAAACTGTGTGCTGACAGGATTAAGCTGGTGTAAAAATAACTGCGATGTGAAAATAAGGTTTAGTTAGTGCTGTAGAGAAACATGTAACGTAACTTGTCTGTGTCAATCTTGCGTAGTACACACAAGAAACCAAACGATGCACAAAATACATTTACTTATAATGTATAATACAATCAATCATGAAAGAGATATGTACATGAAAAATTATATGTACTGTGGGCGCCTGGAAGGTTATGTTGAAAGACGAGATTAAAAAAATTCGCAAGGTAAGGCTCGACACACAGTTCGGGATAGTAGAGTTTTTTTTAAAATTATTCATTACTGGGGGTTCAAGTGAGTACATCAACCTTATTACACACAATATAATCGAAAACAAGAATGCAACAAGAAAACGCAACCGCGGGTAATATTAATCAGATATCCAGCCAGTAATAACATCGCTACCATCGATACGTCGCATCAGCCAAACACATCGATGGGGATACAGAACATTTATAAATCCATTAGAACACTGATAACTACATTGAAAAAATAAACAACACTGCATACATATCGCGTACAAAAACCGTAAATGAAACTAAGACAGTCAAATACAGATTAGCATGTTTTTCACTTCGAAAATATAGTCCATGATGGTTCGGGCTGTTGACTTTAACAGACGGTGCCCATCCTTCGATTTCCCTCGTACTGGTCCTCTTCAAAGTGTTTCTAAGTACAAGTAAAACACCAAAAGTGATTATTGATATGAAAAGTTGCCTTGCAATACAGAGAACCCATTACAGTGCTTAAAAGTAAATTTTCGCAGAAGTAATGCTGTATTACCTCGCTTCACACGTTTCGAAGAAATGCACAGGCTACAACAGACACCATGCCAGAAAGAGCGCCGAAATATTTGGTCCATGATGCCCCTTAACTCTACTACACCTGGCATACCGTGCACAGGCATTTAAAGACCGTCACAGTACCCACTACGATCGGGGAATGAGCACGAATGACATCGGCTTACGAGCCCCACGCTACGATATATTCGTCTAAAATCAGCTATTTAACGTAACACCTGAGATCCGCAAGATATCTGCTGAGAATTGAAAAATCACATGCTTCGCTTGCCACGTACACCCAGCCGCTCTCCCCAGAATAGCACTGCGTTCTTTAGTCCCAAATACCAGTAGCGAAAAAGAACTGAGGGGAAAAAAGAAACAAGAGACACACGATGTTGCTTCCCGTGAAAAAGTAAATAGGTGGTTTACATGACGATTTGTAGCTAATGTAAGCTCTTTCGCGGCGAAGCATTTTCGTCAGTTCTTAAAATAAGGGCACTACTCGCATAGACTGCGCTGATCAAATGGCAAAAGCCTATGCGACGCGCTCTCGCAAACCATAGGCTACTCAGCATCGGTGCAGTGCTTAGTTCGTGAGCGAACGTAGGTACTGAGGCGAGGATCAGAGAATACTTTCTTATTTATGAAAAACACGATGCGATATTCTAAACTTTCTTGACACTTACCTCGCAAATGTAGGAGCTATCCGTTGCCTTCCAGTGATACCGCTTTACTTGGGCTTCCATCTCTTCCTTCGCTCTGGGTCCCGGGGGAAGCGTAAACAACGAAGCCCTTTACGCGTTGATCCGGTGCACTTGGGAACACAACAGCCCGTCATGTCGACTCGATGCACTTGACAAGCTTGTCATTCATGCGGCTGAACACTGTCCAGCAAGTAGAAGCGTCAGCGAAGCATCCGCGCGCACTGTGTCTCGAACTAAGCACCGGCACCAAGCACTCGCAACCGCTCGCTGTGACTCAAGATGGCGTCGCAGCGAGAAAGCGGCGGCGCGGGTGCGGTCAAAGGATGGCACCACCCTGAACGGCGGCGCTGGCATCGAGGCACCCTACGCTCGCGTAGGGTGCCTCGCGTAGGGTGCCGCTCGCGTGACGTCAGGGCACGGACTCGCCCCTGTCGTCTACTGCCGTTCGGGCGCTGTCGGGTGGCGTGCTTCTCTATTTGCGCCCAAGCTCAGTGCTCGACCGCTGGCGCCACCATGCGCCGCTCGCGCGTACCATGTTTTAGGTGGTTTCTTTCGCCGAAGGCGCTCGAACGCAATCATATGGTTGCATGAATGCATGACCTGGAAGCGTGGCTGTATGCTGCCTACGTTCGTAGTGTACGCTGCTCAAGAAACAGCGCCGGACTGGATGCCATTATTGGACGCGTGCACATGCTTGCCTGACTTTTGAATATGTACCTGTAGTGCCTTGTTTCTTGTGTTGCTGAAGGTTTTGCTCCCATGTAATAAAGCAAAAAAAGTGGCTTATGACCTAGTGGTTACGACGCTCGCTTGGAGACCAGCGTACGTGGGTTCGAATCCCGCCTTGGCTAGAAATTTTTTTCTTGGTATCACGCTTTCCTTTTTTTTCCTCTCTGTTTGGCAGCGCGGTCGGTTGAACCCCGGTGCCGCGGCTTCCGCCGCGGTGCCGGGTGCCGACGCGAAGCGGCGGTCGTTGGGGTTTGCGGAGCGTAGCGTAGCAACACCCCAAATAAAAAAACACTGCTCCAGTCAGGTAGACTGCTCCCTCCCTGATAGTGAGATTATATTTGGATCATCAAAACGTGATGCGTTTATTTAGGAATACCATAGATCCCTTACAGCTGTTAAACGATCGAGACCGGTGACTGCTTCGAACATGAACGGTTTATTGAAGAAGTGAAGTGGCGCTTGCTTGCGCCAAGGAGCCGTTCTCTTGCTCTTCGTCTTCGAGTATCTTGATGATGATATTTACATGCCCCGCCCGCCCAACTGGCACAGAGATAGGCTTTGGCGGGCTATTTGAAACACTCTTCAAGAGGGTAGATGTTGTCACGGATCTTCTGAGAAACTCTTTGTTGCCTGTCCGAAGTAATCAAGCTCTTGTTACTCCGTCGCGTCCAGGATAAGTTTTTTTCAATTCGGCCCATTTTCCAAATGTCCTTGGACCCCGGTCTTCGATTAAACCACTCGCCTTGGGACAATGGTTTCGCTTGTCGTGTCTTAGCTTTGACAATAGCTCCTATTTCCGTGAGATATTCGTGATGCCATTTTTTCCACCAAGCTTTCACTAGTTTGCATCTACTTCGCCATGCTTCTTCAATGTCTGCGTTGTATAGTCTTGTTTGTCAGTCTTGAAGCTGTTGGCGACCGCCTATGATGTCTGCAGGAGTTATTGGCATGGGCTCATTAGGTTCACCATACACGTAAGTTAACGGTCGATTGTTGAGCGCTCCTTCAACTTCTGCTACAATTGTGCGTAGCTCCTCCCCTGAAGTTGTTTTTCTTGAGATTATTTTTCGCATCGATGTCTTTAGGTTCCGTATGAGGCGCTCGTAGAATCCTCCCCACCATGGGGCGCACTCGGCTATTGTTTTCCATTGTATTTGGCGTATACTGCAGTAATCCTTCACCCGTTCGTGCCCAACAGCGTCAAGCTTTCCGTTAATTTCCTTCTCGGCCTTTGTAAAGGTCCTGGCATTGTCCGAGTAGATTATGACAGGTATACCACGTCGTGCGGTGAATCGCCGAAAAGCTTGTAAAAAACTGGATGTCGACATGTCGTTGGTCATCTCCAAGTGTACTCCTCTCGTTACCGCGCAGGTGAAAATTACTACGTATTGTTTCACAATCTCGTCTTTGCTTTTCGCGTAAAGTGTTCCGGCGAAGTCAACTCCTGTGACTTGAAATGGCCCCGATTCGTTGACTCTATCCGCAGGGAGTGGAGGCGTAGTTTGAGTGGCTGGTCTTGTATTATGCCTCTTGCATACTATGCATTTGTTTAAAACTCTTTTTACAGCTTGGCGACCTTGCAATATCAAACTTAGCCCGTAGTTGCGCTAGCGTGGCTTGAACTCCGCCGTGCAATTATTTTATGAACGTGACGTATCAGTAGTTCCGTGAAATACTCGTCCTTTGGAAGTACGAGACGTGCGGGTTTGATTCTTGGCTGTAGTGCAAGCGTCCTTTTGTCTTATGAGTCCTTTGTCGTCATTGTATACTTCTTGTCCATTTTATTAAGGTTTAGTGCTTGACTTAGCATCGCCACTTGTCTTCCTGAGTAGTACTTGTGTTTGTCGTATCCAATAGGTCTCTGCAGTTATAATCTCTTTTCCTGTTAACGGCCCCTCGTGGTGTTTTTTCTTGCGTTGTTTATGAATCTGAATATCCATGCTGTTACTCTTAGAAGTCGCCCGTATGATGAATAATTTTTATTTCCAAGATTGGTTCATTCTCTGTTGATGCTGTGCAGGTTTGACATTGATCTTCGTGTTGATCGTCCATCTGTATATTAATGCGCATCACGCTTGCTCTTTCCGGCTCCACGAGGTAACCCATTCGGGTCCATGCCACCACATTTTCGAGTTCATTAACGTCTTTGCGCTGATACCCCGTGTGAGTAGATCTTCCGGATTGTCTTCACCTTGAATGAACGACCAGCTCGTTTGCAGTGTCTTCTCTCTTATTTCTGCGACTCTGTTGGTAACAATGGATCCCTTTTGCTGGTTCCTTTGATCCAATGAAGTCAATCATTGAGTCAGTCCAACAGGCAGCTTCTTGAATTCTTTCGGTGAAGGACTTTTGATAGTCGCTTAGTCTTGATGCTATCACCGCTGCCATTAGCTCAAGTCTTGCTAAACTTAGCTCTTTGATTGGAGCTACACGGTTTTTCGCTGTCAGTAGCCTTGACTCTTTTGTTCCATAGTTGTACACTAGTACCAAGTATGCTGCAGCTCCGTATGCTGTTGGACTCACGTCTGCAAACACATGCAGCTTGTATGCTTGTACTGCTTGATCCTTACTTGCGTAGCATCGCTGAATTTCTAGAGCTCGCAGCTCCTCCGCTTCGGACATCAGGTTCCTCCACTTGTCGCATTCTTCTTTAGGGAGTGGATCATCCCAAGTGACGTCCGTTTTCCACAGTCGTTGAAAGCCTATTTTTGCGCTTATCGTAAAAGGTTGCAGCAGACCAAGCGGATCAAATATTCTTGCTGCTGCTTGCAATACTGTCCTCTTGGTTAAGCACGTGGTTGCTGGTAAGGGTGCCCATTTGTCCACAGGGAAGGATATCACGTCTTCTGAGTGCTTCCATATCATGCCAAGAAGCATTGTGTATCCTTTCGATCGAATCCATGTGAGCGTAGTCTTTTCGTTTTCATCTATTATTTTGTTTAATTTCTCTTCATTCGATGTCCATTTTCTCAGGCTCATCGCCGCCTCTTTGAACACTTGTTTTGCCTCTTTGTACAGCTTGACAGCTCCGTCAAACGTTGCTGCTCCTGTGATTACATTCCACGTAAATCGCTTTCTGTAGTTTTCTGTTGTATCTGGAAATCGCTCAGCTAGTTCTTTCAAATGTGCTTATGTAGCTGCCAGAAGAAACGTGCTCGGTTTGTACAAAAGTAATTCTAGTCATGCGCCAGGTTTGTACTTCATTCAGCAGCCTTCCGTCAGCGTCGTGCTTCCACCACGCAATCTCATGGCATCTCTGTCCTCTTCATGATTGAACATTTGTAGAAAACATGCCTTCTCCACGTCTCCTACTAGGGCCACCTTTTCATTTCGAAAGTTGGTTAACAGCGAAAGCATATCTTCGTTTAAATTAGGTCCTCCTCCAATTCGTTTAATGACATACCTTGCTGCGTGTGTGAAGAGGCCGAATACTACACGAACTTTAGTCGTCGCTCGGTCCTCTCGAATAACCGCATGATGTGGCATATAGTACACAACGTAGTCAGTGTGTTCTTCGGATTCCTGAACCTCTTCCGCGATCCCAAGGTCAATATCTGAGATAGCTTGATCGTAGCGACACAGCATCTTCGTTTTTCTTTACCTTTTCGTCAGTTGGAGGCCTTTTCATTGCATTGGTCTTTGTATTTTCCATTTGACGTTTTCTTTCCAGGGCCGCTGACTTGATAACGACCGTGTAGTTGTACTATCTTATCTCGAATTATTCTACAATTTCAGCTTTCTGTATTTTGCACCTATGTTGTTTGATTTCCCATGATTCCAAGCTCCAAACCTCTGTAGCTCTTGCTGTAGTTTTGTTTGCACAGCTTCTACCTTCAGAACCATGACTGCTTGTTTTGGGCTTGAGTTAATTGTGTTTAGTTTTGCTCTGATGGGCCTTGCAGTACCCAACCCAGTATTGCCTCGACAGCCATCAATCTGCTTTCGATTTTTTGTGTTCTGCCAGTGACGAACGACCAGTAAATCTGAGCCGATGAGCAGCCCTATAGCATCTGTTGCCGTAGTCGCGGTTTCTCTCATCTGCCACTTGTAGCTTTAGTTGATTAATTTTCTCGTTGAGTTTGTGATTTGGAGCAGGTAGATACTGTGTGAGATGACGTACTTGTAGAGCTTCGATCACCGTGGCTGATTTGGTTTCTCGCGTCGCTATAGTTACTTGCACCACGTTCATTTGTTTGAATTTTTCGTCTCCTCCAAACGAACCATTGTCAGCCTTTCCTTTCGTATTATCTTCGCACCTATCTTTTGCTAATCCAGCTTCAATAAATGTCTGCTGGCTTCCGCTGTCCAATAAAATCGGCAATGTCGGCCACCTTTTTCGCCATCTATCCAAGCTACAGCTGTCTGCAAAAGCACAAAGTTTTGCTTTAGATTCTCAGTTGCATGTAGAGTAGACGTCTTCGCTTCCGCTTGCTTTGTTGTGACCTGATCTGCCTTTTCTGCCTCACCGTTCTACACACTGATGTAGCTGTCGTCCTTTGCATTGCTTGCATATCACTCTTGCTCTACAAATACGTGCGGTTTGTTTAGGCCGGTGCATCTGAAACATGCTCTATTCTCGGTTAGAATGGCCTTTTTTTCCGTCATAGGAATGTTCCTACGACAGTCCTCAGTTGCGTGGTTGTTCTGCTTGCAGAACAGCAGCTTCTGTTTTCCGAGCTAAAAGCTGGAAGTTGTTCTAGCTGTCTGCTGATCCCTTGTCTCTCAGTTATCCTCTCCTGTTCACGCTGTGTTTCTTCCCCGAAACGATATTTGCTCTCGCAGAAATGACATACCTGCTCAGCTTTTCCTCGCATGTTTTCCTGTTTTGCTGATTTGTGCGCTAGCTTCCATGTGGAGCTGTTGCTCATTGCTTCTTTTGACTTGAACTGCAGGGATAACTCCGTGGAATTGCTCTTTTCAACGCTGTTAATAACATTGGCGCGAAACTCTCGGTCCCACCTTCAATGATTTGAGTGCCAATGTGTTGACCTGCACTCTGTTCACTAGCTTGCGTAGTTCATCAGTTTCTTGCGCCGATTTTACTTTCTCAGGCTCAATAGCTCGTCATGTGCAGCTCCACTGATTGTTCACGATTTCCGAACGTTTTTGCAGAATTTTTATCGCTTCATCATAATTTTATTCTGCAGAGTACTGAAGCCCTTCTATCGCAGACGCTGCCTTTCCGGTTAGAGATGCTAATAATAATTGAACTTTTGTCCCTTGCTCATGTTAGGTCTGAGGTGAACTGCTGACTCGTATTGAGCCCAGAAGCGGTTCCACTCCAATGCTCTTCCGCCAAACTTTGTAATTTCTAGCTTAGGTTTTTACTAGTTCCTTTGCGTCTTGTTCTGTACTTGATGCGGCCTGCCTTGTTCCGTTATTTAAATCCATCTGTGCAGGCTCTCTCATTCTGAACTCTATGGTAACAAATCTTCGTTATTTTCATGTCATACCTATTATTCTCTCGAATTCAGCTTCGGCAGTATCTTCAGTTAAAAATTTCTCCATTTGTTCGTTGGCGCTCTTGAGCTTTCGCTTATTCCCTTAATCTGCCCGTGCGTAGATAACTCTTCTCTGTTAGCGCCTTCATTAATTTGTTGCTCTGCTGAGTTGATGAGCTGCGTTATCTGGGAGCGAAGCGCTTTCCTCTTCTTCGTTATTACTTCTTTGCTCATTGCTAGGCGTAAAATGACCTCTTACTGTCAGTCACCGTTCCGATGCTTTTGGTTTTCACTTCGGTCTCGTTGCTTGCTTGATCCGGTTGATTCGCTGCTCCACCGCCGTTTTCGTTTTCTTCTCTTCTGCTTCTTTGCAGGTTCACCTTCTTGTGGCGGGGAGGTAGTATCCTGGTTCACGGCACCATTGTTAAACGATCGAGACCGGTGACTGCTTCGAACATAAACGGTTTATGAAGAATGAAGTAGCGCGCGCTTGCGCCAAGGAGCCGTTCTCTGCTCTTCGTCTTCGGTATCTTGATGATGATATTTTACCAACAGCAGCCACTAGTTCCTAGTCACCACCAGCCCAGCGTGTTCTCAGTTCCAACGGCGGCGGCTAGAAACATGGTACGCCGAGCGCGCATGGGGCGCCAGCGGTCGAGCACTGGGCTTGGGCGCAAATAGAACACGCGTCCGGGTGCCTTCTGCAGTGTTTTCGTTTGTTAGCTGTCGTTCCCTGTGCTTGTATACTTATGACGGTCATCTCAAATACATTATTACGTCTTCATTTCGCGCGAACTTATTCAAGGAGCTTATTGCCTGAACGACAATTTATTTCCAAGGGCAACGCTGCAGTGCCTGAAGGAGCTCAGACCAGCCCAATGCGTGTTTTTCATGCGCGGATCTAGACTTTGCAGATTAGGGAATAATAAAAAAGCATAAATGCACGTGACTAATAAAGCATAAACATAGCACATAAGAATCGAGCTAGGATACCACACCGGCAGTGGTGCACGAGCATGTCACTTTGTCTGCTACATATGACTGCTACATTTACCTTGATTTTAACCAATTAAACGTGTTTTTTATGACGAGTAGCACTGTATAGCCTCGAGTATACCTTAGGCATGCAAATGGCGCTTAAAGAAGACTGCTTCATTGTTCATCGAAATTGTAGTGAGCTGATGGGTTTCGCAATAATGAATGCCTCGCCATAACCACAGTCGGAAAGTTTAGTTGCGTAAGGGCTGTGCCATGATGTCGATAAGGCAACTGAGGGTCACTATGAAACATTTTCTTGCATGCAATTGATAGGATCTCGATCTTAACTATGAAACTGTTCTTTTATATGATTGCTGTTATTGTATTCGTGACGTATATACATACTATACGTGACGCGCCGTCGTGTTAACAGCCATGAGTAATGCGCTTTCTGAGTGCCTGTTCAGAGAACGGTGAAAATATAGCACACGGTTTCATGCAAATGCGCGCCCAACTCTTCCTTTTATACATGAATAAAGTAGCCATACTTGACTAGAACAACTCACCATAGTAATAAGAAGCATCATAAAAGATTCGCTGTGCAGTTTCCTTCTAAGGCGCATTTATAATATTGACATCAAATACAAATACCAAGATTTTCTTCCATTGTAAAATGCGATGTTTCTTATAGCTAAGCACTAAGGGAATGTTGAGTGTTTGTGGAGCATCATACACAACTTCGTGTGTTGAAATTGCAGACATTCTTTTACGCAAAGTTTATGGACAGACACTGCACATATACGCATTGCAAAACCAGTAAACCCCTTCAATGCTACATATAGCTTGCGATATCCACGGCGTAAATTTTCACGACTCGCGGTTTTGGAGAAGTAACTGCCGTTCAGGCATGACAGTAAAAATAAGCCGACATATCCTTCAATAAGTACGGCTCGAGCCACCAATACCCTAAGTAGGCCCGAAGGGAACGAGCGCGCGCAGCAGCCGAGCGAGCGCGTTCTGGCCGTGACGTCACTCGTAGAGGGCGCCACTCCAACTTCTTGCCGCTAATACCTCAAACTCTAGAGTGCCTCGATGGCCAGCACCGCTTTCAAACTCCAGCGCAAGGCGCCAATTGGAACCTTTCATGTGACGACATATGCAAGCCGCCGGCAGCTTCGAAACGGGTGAGCCGAAGGCCTCGTTTGAAAAGAGGTTTAAGAAAAAGGTGACCTCGCGCTCCACTCCTGAGTGGAGATGTTCGCAGCAGCGTATGCTGTCCGCGGAATGTGTTTTTTTTTCACGAAGCTCGAGAGGTGGTTCAGGCCCCCTTTAAGGTTATCTACTTGAGGGCACCCTCTCCACGTGCGAATGAAATAAATACGGCGCCTGCGGCACGACACAACGCTTAGAGGTACGTCAACAGTAATTTCGCTTTGAATTCGATGTTGTTTTCCTTCATAACGGACCCGTCGTGGTTGCTTAGTGGTTACGGTGTTGGGCTGCTAAGACGTGCTGTCGTATGGGACGCTGACTGAGATGGTGATTGATGATGATGATAAGGTTTTGACGTGCTGGCAGGTTCTCCTCAATAATCACTAAACCTTTCTTGTCTGTCTCTGGAGAGACAGGACTTCTTGCCACCTTTCTTCCCAGAATAGCTCGGAAGAAGGACTTCATGAGTTTGGTCACGTGCCGTACGCTGGCGCTGCGCACACAGATTTTAAGGGGGGGGGGGGGAGGGGTTAGGACATCCGGATATCCCCCCTTAGGTCGGCGCATGGCTACATTATATACTCCGTGAGTATTCATCATATAGTTGCATGAGAGCATGCGTTCTCGCTAAAAGGTTTTGGTTAGCAGCCATCTAGCCGAACACTGCAAGAGATGTAATCGTAAATCCATGTTTGGTGAGGTGCGAAATTTTAGGTAGATACCATGAGCACGCGAAAGCGAAATTTTCGAAGCCTTCGCCATCCACCATTGTGGTGAAAAATGAGTCAGTGTGCCTTCGCTGTCGTTACATCATAATGAAGTCATGTACTATCAAGCACGTGACACCGCTCTGTTAACGGGGATGTCGTTTGTCTTTATTTTTTTCTTGAGACTGATTTCATTCTCAGTATGCATTGACGTAGACAAGCAATAAGTTAGTTGTTAGTCAGCGCCGTGTTTGTATACTTTCGTCTTGATCCTGTTTTAACGCTGTTACCTTCACTGGGCTATGTCACCACCCCTCTATCAAGCCAATGTGTCATTTATGAATGGAAGAAGAAGACGTAGCTTCCTTGCGGGAACCTTCACGGGAAGCGTAGCTTATCTTCAGTAGATTCAGTAAATTTTCAAGAATTCCCGCACGATTACTCGGACACGACCAAAAAAAAAAAAGTGTTTTATATATTCTGCTTTTTTTGCATAAATACAGATCGATGAATTGGTACGGCCCGTCTCCGGGCCCCAGCTTAACCCTTTGATGCCCTGCTTTGAGCCTGACAGCGCTCTTCTCGCTCACGTCGCAAGGACCCTCCAACAGCGCATATACTAAATATATGGAATGACGCTGGCGTAATAACCTCCTTATTGCGCCAGACTCTGCGGCGCACCCCAGTGGCTCACTCCAATCTTAGTTGTGCACAGCTGACTTCGCCGCAGCAACAGTTATGGTGAGGAAAAGCCCACTTCCGTGATTGTCTTCGTTTTAACCCGTGATAACCTCCATATCTCATTGACACGAAGAGCACAGAAGGCGATTCTGTAGCGGACGAATACAACGCTGTGCGCATAACAAATAAGTCCTTGAGGAGATGACGATGTCCTGCTGTGATAGCCTACTGCTGCTCTGAAATGAATTCTGAGCTGGAGTGGATCGTTGAAGTCAGCTAATCTTCTGAATCCGTGTCCCTCCTCTGAGAAAGGCAATCGTTCATATTCAAAAGATAACCGACCCCATCTCTATAAGAACCGTGGTCGCTAAAGTTATGAAACATCTTATGCATGTATTCAAGTTCAAATGTGGCGGGTTTTCTGTCAATTTTTTTTTGTAACAGTCAGCATGGGTTCTTGAAAAACCACTCATGCGGCACACAACTTGTACTTTTCTCTCATGATTTGCACTCTTCCGTTGACTTAAACATTCCTGCAGATGCGCTTTTCTTTGACTTCGAGAACGCCTTCGAGCAGGTCTCTCATATAACCACTTAATGCTTAAACTCTCATGTTATCATCTACACCCCAACTTTCTTGAACGGATTCGAGGGTTTCGAATGAACAAACACCAATTTGTGCATGCCAATTCACGTTCTTCCTGTTTTTCTACTATCCTGAGAGGTGTACCTAAAGGCACCGTTTTGGCTCCTTCTTTTCTTATATATATACGTTTTTTTACACCGTTTAGAATTTTTAAAAACTACCTGTGGCAGAAAGGGTAATTTTGGGCCTTGAGCTGGATTACTCGAAGCGGCGGACATTACTCGCACGACCAAGTGAAATGCATAATCGACTAATTAACGAAAACTCACTAACTATATTTTAAATTATTTACTTAAGGCACATATGTCAATTCACAAATATTGCAGAGATAGCAATTTCGGTCCACTTAAATCAATGTGCAAGCGTGACCAAGGATTCTCCGGTAACGGCCAAGGCGTTAATTGCACTGGTTGCGGCATACGCTGATGTTTCTTGGCATACAGTACAAGACTTAACCTTCCGAACAATATCGTGGTCGATGTTGTGTCACCGGACGTGATTTCAGGCTATAGCTTCGTAATCTCGATACCAGGACGACCATCATGCAAAAGTTTTAGCACTTCCTGTTGAAATGCAGCTGGGATAATGACTCTTGTTCCTTAGAGAATAGCTTGTCCTGAAGACTAGCTCAAGATGACGTGCCTTGATGGTTTCCATTCAGCCTCCTGTGGAAGTTGCGCTACTTGCAAAGTATGTCCTGAACTTTATACAAGACAGGGTGTTTATTTGAGGCCTGGCCGGGCTACTGCTGCAGATGACCAAACTAAGGAACATTCTTCCAACATGAATTTGTCTGATGAACGTTCGATTGTGAAGTTGCCGCATTTCAGTGACAAACGAGCAGTGATTTGTACACACCCCCCTATCACCCCCCCCCCCCCCCCCCATACCCCCCAGAAAGATCTGGACATCCGTCCCCCCCCCCCCCAAAAAAAAATTATTCCGAACCAACCAACCCTCCCCTCCCTCTTACAGAGAGCACTCATGCTGTAAAAAATGACGCTGAATCCATGCACTGTGGTAATCGCTTTACTCTTTGCGGAGATGGACGCTACGTGGCCCTAATTTTGAGGCCCAATTTCGATGTTCAGTGCGCAGACGACAGTGCTGTACTGCGACCTGCATGAAGCGGTGAAACCTTGATATCGTGGTAAACACTTGCGCATGAATGAGATGCGAGATGCATGTTTGGTCTTTCTGTTTTTTCATTTTTAAGTCAACGTACGCACAATATCTACAGTACCAGCACTACCCTGTGCTTAGTCTTAAAATTTACAATTTGGCACATTGCTTCCGTTATCATTAAGCTCCGAATGACTAGACTGGGGAAGAGTAGAATTTACAAACGTTATCCTGGAGAGCTGGCTTCACAGCAAGCACTGGTAATGCTTGCGTGCGAGGTCGAGAGAAAAAGAATGTTCCTCGCTTTGCTACCAGCCGCAATGAAGATATTGCTTCTGCCCGTAGGAACTGCTGCCGTTGAAAGAAGTGTTTCCATCATGAACAGGATCTTAGCATTAGAGATGTCGCATGACGCCGGCCCATGTCGACGCGCTGATGAAAATTTCTATCCAAGCTCCAAGTATCCTTAATATTAGGAACGCAACAGACGAAAGAAGAGGAGGGGAGTTTGAGTTTGTGGACCGAGCCTACATCACGCCATGTTTTGAGGCAACAACAACAACTGCAACTACATCACGTCGGGCGAGGAGGCACGGTGCAACTGCATAGTTTGTGTAGTCCCAGTTTTTTAAAATTATTATTTCGTCAATGTGGACACCACGGTTGGCCTAGTAGTTTCCTTGGATATTGCATGTACCGGATTGTAGCGGACATGATGCGCATATGTAATTTTTGTTCTTAGGTGTTATGTTTTAACTGTATTGTTTAAGGTATTTGGCTGCTCCGTGTCTATTGAGCTCGGTACCTTTTTTTTCCTTTTTTTTTTCGTGCACGTGATACTGTACTTAGTTTTGAAAACGTCTGCACTTTGTTCTTTCAAGACTTGTAGATTAAGAACTTGCTTCACTTTTTTCTGCATAGAAAAAAAAAACATTGTGCAATCAAATGAAAACTCTAAATGCTGTCCCTGATGTTATTACAATTTTCAAACGTGGTGACAGAATTCCATGGGTGTTTAAATATATTATTGAATTCATAATTCCGAAAAGCAAGGCACACATTTCGGCCTCCTTTCGTGCCTGCCTGTCTCCAGATTCGTTGTAGTATTGTTTGCGCAACAACATAGCTCCACATGCACCAACAAGGACGAACTCCCTTGCAACATGTAGCTTTATATGCTTGCTTGAAAGGTTGATTAGCGTAATTCTGCCAATTAGCAGTTTTTCCGTCACCATTTGACGGAAAAAAGGCGTTCAGCTTTTATAAATAAAACAGCGTGCTAAAGCGAGCGCTAGCCCCATGGACCCTCCCGCCTTGCGCTCAAAAAGATATAACCAATAACGTCGTATCCACACACCGCCCCCCCCCCCCCCCCCCCCAAGTCGAAATTCTGGATAAACCCCTGCTTGAAACGACTCCGTCTGCCTGCATGCCTGATCTCCATTCCTGCACTATATATCAAGGTATAGTTGTAAGCAGGTAACATAAGCTCCCAACGCACAATTCTAGAAGAACTGCGTTCTGGAATGGCCTCGTCTTGCCCAACAAATCCGAGTAACGGCTTTCGATCTGTAACAGCGGCAAAATGTCTTCCCTGAGGTACTGGCGGAATCTTGTAACGCCGTAGATTAATGCTAAAGCTTCCTTGTCGAGCTGAACGACAGCAATTCTTCTCGTCAGGTCGAAGGCTTATAAATGCGAATGCGATAAAATGGTGTAACCTATGAACACCACGATGAGATAAGACGGCCCCAATACCCACTGGAAAGGCATCACAGATCAGGAACAGTTATTATTGCGATAGCATTTATATGGACACTCAAAGCAGATTTCTGCCGTCGGCGTCGCTGTCACCGTCGGTGACGGCGACGTAGTAACTATAGTAATTGCTGTAGTAATTGACCAAACCAAGGAAACTTTGATCCTATTTGACGTTGCTTGGCACAGGCGCATAAAGAACTGCTTCAACCTTGCGTGGAGCAGGGAGCAGCCCGTTGGTATCAATGTCATGGCCTAAGTAATTGACAGAGGACATAATAAATTGGCATTTGCTATAGTTGAGCTTCAGGCCTGTCTTCTCCATTCGCTGGAATACATTGGAGATATTGTTCACATGGTCCTTGTCGTCGATGCCTGTTTTTTATTTATTTTTATTTAAAAATACCTTACAGGCCTCAATTGAGGCATTGAGTAAGGGGGCAGTACATAGAAAGCACACAGACAATACATTGAATATTTGACATACATAAAACAGAAGGAATTGACATAACACAACCGGATCCTCAACCGGAGTACTAACGCGACATAGTGATATAGCAGTAAACACGGCGACATAATTGTGCCATGGCTACAATAAGGTGCAAGAACGTAGTGTAAATACAAGAATGCGTGGTGCGACAATCATAAAATGTCACATTTATTAGGCATATAGTCTATCAAGGCTCACGGAATGAATCATGGTTGGACAGGCATGCGATGGTATCCGGAGAGAATTCCAAAACCTGACGGCAACGAGGAAGGGCAGAGTATTGGAATGCTTGAGTAGTACCGTAAATGCGGGCATAGCTGAAATGATTATGAAGCCTGTGTGACGTGGAGTAGGGTCGTTTCAAGCATGCCGGTGGTCGAGTGGAATGAATGAATTTGTGAAACATTATTAACAGGGCAATGTCTCGGCGAGTGTTCAGGGATTGTAATGAAAGTTTAAGTTTTACTTGAGTTACACTGGACTGGTAGCTGTAATCGTTTAAGATGAAACGTCTTGCCCTATTTTGAATCCGTTCTAGCCGTTCAATTAAGTATTTTGGTGAGGGGACCAAATGGGAAGACGCGTACTCCAGCTGAGACAACGAGAGTACATAAGCTAGCTTGCGAACATTGGAAGGGACATTTCTTAAGTTGCGTCGCAGGTATACCAACGATCGGGAGGCGTTAGCTGAAATGAACGTGATGTGTTCTGACCAAGAGAGATTCGATGTGAATATCACTCCTAGATACTTATATTGATTAGCCGTTGCAACAGGTAATTATTAATATGGTATGAATACGATGAAGTTGTCGGCTTCCGGGTAAACGACATTACTGTGCACTTTGAAGTATTTAAAGTCATTATCCATTTGTTGCAACCAGCTAATATTTGTTCAAGGTCCTGCTGAAGAATGAGATGATCGTCGGAACTTTTAATTGGGCGATAAATTATGCAGTCGTCGGCGAATATTCTTATAGGGGACGATAAATTGTGTAGTAGGTCATTAATAAAGATGAGGAAAAGCAAGGGACCAAGGACGCTACCCTGTGGAACACCAGAAGTAACATCGTTATGGAGGAAGAGTAGTCATTTGCAATAGTAAACTGCTGACGATTTGACAAAAAGTTACGAAGCCATGACAAGGTAAGACTGTCCAATCTGAGTGCGGAGAGTTTTGATATTAGGCGACAATGTGCGACACGGTCAAAAGTTTTCGAAAAATCAAGAAAAAAAGCAATCAATTTGTAAGTTATAATTCCAGTTAGTGTGTAAATCTGTTGTAAATTCAAGTAATTGTGTCTCGCAAGAGAGGCCCTTCCTATAAAACCATGCTGATTATCAACAAAGAATTTGTTAGTCTCAAGGTGTCTGTAAGTCTGTGAAGTGATATGTTCGAGCAATTTGCAGGAAATGCATGTCAGGGAGATGGGACGATAATTTTCACAGGAGTTTCTGTTGCCATTTTTAAATACAGGTATAACTTTTGCCATCTTCCAGTCTGTAGGAAAGTGACCAGTCGCAAGTGACTGTCTGAATATGTGAAGGAGAATTTTACTTCATACTGATACGGTATTTTAAAAATCTGAGTTTATACCATCTACGCCGCATGAAGAAGACATCTTAAGGTTATTTATGAGAGAAGAAAGGCCCTCCAAAGTGACTTCAATAGGTTCCATGTATTGGTAGCTGAACTCTGAAAGACATGGTATGTTTGCACTGTCCTCCTGTGTAAACACAGAGCTGAAAAATGAATTGAAGGCCGATGAACATTCGCTGTCTGGAACAGGCATATTGCTGCTGTTTGTAGGGACACCTGATCGAATTCGTTGTTCGGCTTTATTATTTTCCAAAACTTAGCTGGATTGTTTTTGAGTAGCTCTGGAAGATCATTAGAAAAATATTTCTTTTTAGCTTCACCTAAAGCTGAGAAGTACGATTTGAGATGACTTTGTAATTCTTGCCACGCAGCTGATGTGCGAGCTCTCTTAGCAATAGTATACAAGCGTTTTTTTTCTTATTCCTCATGCGCTGTAGGTTTTAGTAAACCAAGGGTTTAACTTATCATTCGTTATATTACGAGTGGAACATACTTGTCTACTAACGCGCACAGTGTATTTTTAAACAATATCCAGTTTTCCCTCAACGGATCTACTGTAAAATGATGGCCACATCGTGTTCACGAAAAAAGTTTCGAGTTCCGAGATTATTGTGCTATAATTACCTTTATTGTAGTCACGAATTGCCTACTGGTTACACCGGTAACCTGTGGCGTTATGTTTATTGTTATTTGGAGTAAATGGTGATCGCTGAAGCCATCCAAGTATTGTATGTGACGTATAGTTTCAGGTGCAGTACTAATAAGAAAATCGAGAACATTGGAACCACGTGTAGGTTTTGTAACACCTTGAAAGAGATTGAAATCTAAGACAAGTTGACGAATTCAGACGATGTATGACAAGGAGATGATAATTTCGCCCAATCAATTAGCGGATTATTGAAATCCCCAATAAGATAGACTGAGTTAGCCGGGAAGAGTTCAGTGGCTTTGTTGATTGTGTCCCGCAGAGCAATGATGAAAGAACTATTAGAATCCGGTGCACGGTAGCAATTACCGATGAGTATCCTAGAAGAAGAGATCGTGCAGGCCACCCAAATTATCTCGAGATCAGAATTAGTGTTGACCAAAAATGACGTGTGGCTTTCTTTACACCAATCCAGACACCGCCCCCTCTTTTAAGAGAGCGGTCGCACATATATATGTCATACATGTTTGAAAATGAAAAGATTTCATCATTCTTTATTGCAGAATGCAGCCAGGTTTCCCTGATATAGATAACGTCGGATTTACTGTCTCCCAAAAAGAAGAGATAAGCTCGCGCTTCGATAATATGCTTCGTATATTAGCGTACGATAGTGATAGCGAGGGTAAAATCGGGGATAGCTTTGGTGCATGGCGACTCTGTGCGCATGCTCTCAATCGTAGCTATCTATTCAGTGGGACAACTGCGCTTGCAGAAACATCGTACGTATAGATTCTTGAATCAATACGCAGCTTGTCCACTGAAAGTTTAAAAGGTTTGTTCTGGGATTTCGCGAATTCAATTAGCTTTTGTCGAGCGCGTCGAGTTTCCGGTGAAAAATCTTCGCGAATGGAAAGTGACGTTCCCTTAAGTTTGTACGCGGATGACAGAATGCGATCTTTGTCCTTAAAGAGGGTCAGCTTGGCTATTATTGGTCTGCGTTTATCTTCACTATATTTCCCCAACCGATGCACCCGTTCAATTTGTTGGTCATTCATTTAGATACCAAGCTTATCTGCACAGAAGTCGATTATTTTGTGCTCCGACTTTGCCCAGTCTTCTCTGGCGTCGTCGTCCAAACCAAAAAAAAAGCAGATTCTAACGCCGCAGCCTGTTCTCGGAATCGTTACAGCGTGCCTTTATAATCGCAACCTGTTCAGACACAACGCGTACAGCGTCTGAATCGGCTCCAGCCTTAGACTGGGGATTTAACGCGATTGATTTTTCCTAAGAAACAATCTTGTCACTTAAAATTTTAATTTTATTGTCAGATTCCGCTTGCTTCTGCCTGGCAGACTTCGAATCAGCTATCAGGGAAGCTTGACCCTCTTCAAGCTTGCGAATGGCATCTAGAGCCTGGGCAAGTGAACATGCCTCAGCTTTTGCCATGGGGCCAGGATTAGATTCAATGTCACCCGAAAGCAATAGTAAAATAGCAGACAAGGAGCGAAATTTGCGAGTAAACACAACCATCCAAAATCTCAGCTTGTCAATATACTGTGGTGGGCACGACACCGCCAACAGAGTAACTACTACTTCTAAAACAATGTGCACCTTTCTGGTGAATAACCTGTAATAACAGCCAGCGTGAGTTCGGCATTTTAGGTGCGATGTCGTGCCCCTGTCACA
>NC_051154.1:230039552-230069551 GCF_013339745.2 Dermacentor silvarum | reverse complement strand
CCTGCTGCCATCAGCGCCTGTGGCCTTTTTGACAACAGCTACGTGGGCCTGCGCAGGTCCATGCCTCAGCAGTTGCGCGCCTCCAGGATAACGTAGAGGCTGCGACAGTGCAGAATGACGACACTTGAGGTCCTCGGTGGTTGCACTTCTGGCCCAGGAGATCGGCCAGCTCGGCGAACATCTGCTGCTGGCCCTTGGTCTCGACCTACTCAACCAGCGGCTTCAACCGAACTATCGCTGCATCCCCCGCCTCCAAACAGCCGGCTGCCGAGGCCTCTGCAAGGACATTTTGGCCGCACTCGAACTTTGGCCGCCGCTCATTATGAAGAGCCTCGAGCTTTCCTTGGCAAGATGGCAGAATACACGGAGCAAGATTACGATAAAATATTGGATGCAGTAACACAGCCAGGATGAACACGACATGATCAGTGCAGTCATGCAGCCATTCAACGACGAAGTTGAGGAAAACGACGAAGCGGAAGACTCCTTGTGTGCACCCACGCAATCAGAGGAAAGACACCGGCACCTATCGTGGGGTCCGTCTGAGCTCAGCTTCGTCCTGTGGGATGCGATCGAGCCGTGTTACGACAACGATGCCGGTAACGAGTATGACGAGGAGTTGTGCGCGCAGACTCAGATGACGATCCTGACCACCCTCAAAAGTACATTACTTGCTTAAGTGCAGGAGAGAGAGAGGGGTTCTATGGCGAAAGAGGGCAACATCGACGACAAGACAACCTCGCTATCACCAAAGACTACAACCGACGAGGCTCCGCCACCTTCCCCCGGCTTTTTTACAGGATCCTGAAGACAATGGCGAGGCAAGCGTGGTCACAGCCCGGCACTCGCCATCCCTCCTCGGTGAGGCCGGTGCGAATGTCTACGAAGACTGGATGACACTTGGCGGTGCTATTCGCTCGCTCATCATCAGAAGTTGGGAAGACGCCGGAACCCAACAACAGATCAGCAACCAGACTGCTGTTTAGCTAACATGTTTCTGACGCAGCGCAACTTGATATGGAGACCCCGTTAGCGGTGTTCGAAGAGGCCACTTCCAGTAGCGTTAACCAGAAGATGGATGTGTTGGTTCCTCTTCTCAAACGGCAGGCCTGAGTGAGAGAGTGCATCCACTGCATTCTTGTGCGTGACGTGGATTCCGCTGCGGAGGCGCGTGCAGCGATCTTGACAGCTGTGTTTGGACGAGTCAACGCAATGTGCGCCTAGGACGCTGCACATGCCGTGAGCAGTCTTATTAAGGCTGAAGATTTTCTCTATTCAGACGCAGTATTTCACACGGACCATTGGATGAATTATTATACAATTACCCCTAGCATTTTTAGTCTATTCTTTATAGGTCCTATTCGGCAGAATAAAGGAAATTGAATTAGCGTCCGAGTCATTTTTTGGAGATGAAGGCGTAAGTCGCAGTAAGCACTACCCATTAGCGTATCGTGGATAGTATCACTGCTTTTTGATATGCGCACCATCGCAGCTCGATCACTTGCGTGCTAGTATATTTTCGTTGAACCCATCTATATATAAATAAAAACCAATAAAATCTATTAAATTTAAGACGAAAGTGACGCACAGGAAGAATAGTTGTAAAGGGACAAGTATCCAAAGGGGTTCCTAATTATCTGAACGACCTTTATCGCCTCATCAGCAAAGAAACGCACCGATCTTTAATGGCAGATCCATAATTTTGTGAAACATGCGAAAATGCCTGAACGAGGCTGAGATAATTTTCTTCGATAGTGCTGATGAAGCTCTTTAAGGATCTCGTGGATTGTTTTGCTGAAAATTATACAATAAATTGTATACTCTTGAGTGACCTGATAGAGAAAAATTGCGTATCGCAATCGGAAGCGGGTAAAAGACGTTCACGTCAATTACAAAGCAGTCTCAACTATGACGTAGAAAAACGTCCGAAGGTCCCACCCTCAAAAGCGCAATTATTCAAATGTCGCGGCTGCCGCGGGCGGCACTTGATCCTTCGACCTCGTGCTTAGCAGCGCAACACCATAGCCAATAAGCAACCCAAGCAACCGGGGTGGGTTTAACGTAATACGAAAAGGCACATCGAGATCATTTACTGAAACAACCCTGGTCAACACCGCACGACAAACACAATTCGGGAAGACGATATTAAGGGTTTTACACAAGTTTGCCATAATTCTGGTTTGAGATGAATTTAGAGTCAGCCCGTTTCATTGGCACCTTTCAGAGAACGGTAGGTCGGACTCCAGAGGGTGGCGATCCTCAATTCGGTGTATCTCCTTAAATAGATGAAAGTCGTTAGCGGAAAGAAGAAATGAAGACTTCTGCATTGCTGAGGAAGCGTAATTGATTAAAAATAAGAAGAAAAGCGCACCTAACGCGGAACCATGGATCGCACCACTGGGTACTGTATAAACAAAAAAAGATGGTTCATTGACGCTCATGAAGCTGAACCTATCGAGGAGACAGCTGCGTATTTGGCATACAAAAGAAGGTTCTCATAATCAATAAATCATTCATTGAATGAATGAATGAATGAATGAATGAATGAATGAATGAATGAATGAACGGATGAACGAACGAAAGAATGAATGAATGAATGAATCAATCTATCAATCAATCATTTATTCTGGCCAAGAACAGCCATATGGTGTAATTGTTGGCGCACACATACATAAATACTAAAAACAAAAAGCAAATACAAAACGGCAGTGAAATATCATGAAACAAAACAATGCACAAAAATAACAATCTTGAAAAGAAGAGCTAGTGCACACAAAACATGGCGCTAAATTAATACATCGCAAAAAATTCAGAGCCCTTCCCCTGTCGAGAAAATAGAGGTAAGCGAAGCTAGTGGCAACACGATGCTGCTGCAAGCGTTCCGCGTCGTTTGCCTTAAACTCAGGGTTGGCGGGTCTTCGCTGACGTTTGGCCTGGGCTTCGGAAGCCCTCAGGCTAGAATCGGACGACAAGCTTCGCTTACCCCCATTTTTTCGACAGGGGAATGACTGGTGAATTTGTCTCTTTGGGTCCCACGTGTGACAAGGGTAGTTCAAGGGCGCGTTACAGATTCCCGAGCGCACAGGAGTATGTGCGACTGAGCTTGGACCCTTTCTACATTATCACCAGGATCGGCCCACTTTTCAGCACGACACCACCGCCACCATCACCACCACCGCCGCCGAATCTTGTGAGCCTATAAAGCTTTGCTTTAAAGGAGGAGAAAAGCGGTTGAACAATATTAGAAACTATGACACAACAACGCAAAGCTCGGAAAAGAACAATGAGAGTGAGTGGTGAAAAATATCAAGATCACGAAAGTAAACGTTGTAAAGACTCTGTATCCTGTGGACGGTTTGAGTGTTCGTGATGACAGGCAGGAGCATGGAAAGGTCTGTGTTCTCTGGTGATCTTGCGCAGAATTCGAAACATGATACAACTGTGGAGTTGGGGGCTCATGAGGATACCGTGAAGGAGTTTGAAAACAAACAGAAGCGCGATCACGTCGGCAGCGAAGTAAGGGCAATGACAAAATCCCGACAGTGCTAGAGCAAGGTCCAGCGTCAGTGTTAGCAAAGTGGTGATGTTATATATTTAGAAAGTTTTATAAAATAACAATAATAATAATAATAATAATAATAATAATAATAATAATAATAATAATAATAATAATAATAATAATAATAATTTGTTTCAAAAACTAGCATAAGCTTCATTTCGCCTGCCGTATCAGCACACCAGATAACATTTGTTCCTTCAGACAAAAACAATAAAGCCGGTAAGGGTTACGAAAACACTATAAAATTGCCCATGTGAATCTCATTGATGAAGGAAGTGACAAGTGAAGTGAGCACAATAAAACTAACATCAATCTGCGCAGTGTACATACGATGGATTCATACTACAGTAAACTGCTCACGTGACAATAAAAGAACTTGCAGATTCCCGCGATTAGCGCAGCAGCAACAGGGACAACTAGCTTATTAGTACGCGCTTTAATACCCGCAATTTGGTCGCATACTATGAGTTGCTTAAAGCATTCGATGTGACGCGCCAATCTAATAAAAGAAGCCACAACTTTGGGCGCTTATTCCTTTTTTTTTTTTACTGTTTCTTATGTCTATCTTGGCTTATGACTTATCTCCTTTCCACGCAAACAGACGTCCGACCTCACAGCGCCTGACCAGCACCGTCGATGTAGACGCTGCACGTGCCATAGGATCATGTCAGAGATGGCACATGGTTTTTTTGTTCAGACCGGATTTTAGGCATATGCCTTTTTTGTTCCTTGCGCTCCTATCGCCCTACTTTGATATATGAGCATGAATTAGAGGTTAAGAAGGGCTTTTATAGTGTTTTTATAGTGCCTATAAATGCCTATTTTGGCGTTTGTGCCTAAATGCCTATAAATGCCTATTTTAAATATCGGCGCCTATATGAACACTATTTATCCTCAAGTTTCGCTTTCGAGTGCAGTTAGAGACCGTTATTGATGTTACCGGGCAACATTGACTGTTCGGCACTCTATGGGGTTCAACCTAGTCATCTAGTTCAACCAACTCCCGGAAAACAAGTGCTAGCAGCATTGAAATGAGACGCGCCGGCCAGCTACGCCGACTCGCTGACATTGCGCGAGCGGTTGGCTAATGCCAAACCGCGGAGAGCAGTCAGGGGAAAGGAGAGTGAAGAGCAAAAGAAGAAAGATAAATGTGATGTGCACGCGGCTTTTGTTTTGCTTGTAATTTTCTTTATAAGGTGTTCACCGCCGTCGGGCGTTCCTTCTCAGCGTACGAGATCATTCTCAGTGACAAGAAGCACAATTTTGAATCCGAAAATCTGGAGATGGTGGTAGTTTGCTATTGTTTCCACAATCTTCACAGTGATTCTTCGACTACGTTCCGCGTGCTCTCCAAACATATTTCTTCAAACACGTGCACTTCAAATGGGTGGAAGTGTATTTGGCAGTGTTCGTACAGTGCCTAGTAGTGTTGGGACGTCTGGCCTGTGCAATTCGGATAGTGTCATTGTATATGAGAAAACAGCGAAGAGTTATACCTAACAGTCCTCATATAAGAACATGCTAATTTCTTAATAAATAGTAGTCTCTCTTGCATTTGTTATTTGTCTGTTTTTGTTGTGTCTTAATGTATTTGCGTCAGGCAGAAAAAGTATCGGTTTTTTTTTTTTTTTCATCAGTATTCCCAGCTTTCAAGTATTCCTTTTCATGCCTGTTTCACTACATGCGACGCTCGAGTACAGTGGCCATTGAACATGAATATGAGCAGTGTGCTTATTGAACGAAGGCAATTGATCGTCATTAGTCCAGCAGTTTTATGGAACAATTGCACGGCTATGTTCAACTGTTGGCGCCTTTGTGCCATCATAGACAATAACATTTCTTCTTTTCCTATCGTAGATATAGGCCGCGCACGTCTTCGTTTGAAATTATTTGCATTTATGTAAAAATTTATTGTGCCTATATTTACGACGTTGGAGGCCTAAAACGTTCTTTTGTCTGCCTATTTTTGGCGCCTAAAACGCGCATTTTAATGCCTAAAGATCCGGCCTTTATTCATTACCCTGTATGCGTGTTTGTTTGTTCGTTTCTTTTATTTTTTATCATGTGGTAATACATAAAATGTTATAAGTCTTCGAGAAACAAGTACACATTGAACAAATTATGCAAGGACATCATACAAAATACAGAGTAAAGCAGTTTGCGAAGCGTCTTCTTTTTCTTTACTTCTTCACAGCCGAACAGGCGGCGTTGCTCGATGAGAAAGAAGCGCTCCCGCCTGTCCTCGTGCAGCCGATGCTCGTTCATCGAATCGCCATTTTACAGCGGCAGCAATCGTTCGAGACGGACAAGAAGCTCTCCCTGGTTCTCTGGGGTCACGCGCCAGCAGTAATGAGGGAAACGAAGATTGCCATGGCCAGAACACCCGCAACGCCTGAACAGTTCACCGCATTCATCGTGGAGGCTTCACATGAGGGCGACCAGCTGCTGCAGCTGTGGATGGTGCGAAATGAGCGGCGGCTCCCTCGACAACCAGAACGCTCAATGCATCACCAAAGCATTGAAGCACCAAACAGCATCCGGGACACACTGCAGCTTTCGGAACGCGCCGAGCCATCCGGAGAATTGCTGCGGCCCTTACAACAGGCTGTAAGCTCGGTTTGGATTGCGGCGACCTGCAGCATCCCGCAGCTTGTTGTAAGCTTCTCCGCGCCCAGATCCCGAAATGAAGTCACAGGTTGCCGTTCGCTGCCCCCGATGTACGGTCGCCTTTCATGCTGCGCGAACACGCATGGATTCGCAGCGCTGCTGAGCAGCTCAGCTCCGCTTGAGCCAAGACCGCCTGGGAGGTCAATCCACACCAAGCCGCCAGCGCGACTACTTTGCTGCAGCCCACCTGCCCCTCCTGCCCTTCCTGCTGCTGACATCAGATCCTCGAGCCTTTTCGACAACAGCTGCGGGGGCGTTGAGCTGGTATGTGCTGCAGCATTTGTGCTCCACCAGGTTGACGTAAAGGGTGCGCAGGTGAAGAACGGTTACGCTGCTGATGCCCTCCCAGTGCTTGATGCCCCCCGAGTGGCTGACCCTGGGTCTCGACATGCTCAACCGGTGGCTTCAATGTCACCATCCTTGCATCCACCGCCTCCAAGCAACCATCCATAGAGGCCTAAGCAAGAGCGTCCTGGCTGCACTGCCAACTTTCGCCGCCGCTCATTGTGCACCGCCGCGAGCTTTGCCATGGCATGGTCGCAAAGTACACGGAGCAGGATGACGGTGAAAGGCTGAATGCAGTAACACAGCCGTACGATATATTTTTTGCATATAATTTTTGAAATAATTTTTGCATATCGTACTTTATTGCACCTATTCGACGAAATAAAAGACCAATAGAAGTTGACGCCGCGGTCTCGGGGATGTCTTTTTTTGCTGAACGCGTAACTCGCAGTAACCACGACACCCTATAAAACATTGATGAAACCATCATTGTTGTCAGCCATGAGCACCACCGCCGCTCGAACATTTGCGCGCACTGAAGAGCACATGTTCAAGCCGCTGAACTGTATCTCCGACAATAAAAAAAAAATAAAAAAAGTATATTGTCCCATATATTACCACTTGTTCATTCTTTCCTCCAATATCTGTACGATTCTCGGCACATCCCTCATAGTCGGTACGTGTCATATTTTGAATGGTCATCATCATCTTCATCATAATACAATCATCATCATCATCAACAAGATGAAAAGGTTCGCGCTTAAGAAACAGTCTACAGTACCAACGGAAAAATGCGTTAGTGGTCTTCTTATATAATTATGCGAATGATAAGCGGTGGTACTAGAAGAAATGCTCCAATTTTGCAGCAAAGCTCTTAGTTCGACTAGTAGCACTCAAAAACGTTATATGCGTGTTCTCACGTTGTCGTGAAAAAACCTAGAAAATTCAGCGAGTTGATATTTAAAGGAAGCGGGGGCGTTTTAAGGGTGCTTTGCAATCAAATTGTATGGCCGTCAACATGTGTTGATTAGTTAACGGCTATGTCAAAATTTCTAAACCCTCGTTTTCTGCACGCTTAGGCGCGTGAAATGAAATGCTTACAAATTTTGGAAGATCCAAAAGCGGAAGCCGTGTTCTATTTGAGGAAAATCGGTATCATGTTATGGGTGATCCATACCGAAAATTGGAAATGCATAGTTTATAAACAGCCTGTGCAGCAAATTACTTACTCTAGCTTTGCAAAGCAGTGCAAGCTTATTTTAACAAATTCCTCTTAGGTTTCCCTAATCTCTTGAAATAACTCAACGTGCCTCCAAGTTGAAATTCCAAGATAAGGGGGAATTCTTTCGAATCATACGAGGGCGGAATTTCAAGAAATGGACTTAAAGATGAGTTGTGCAAAAAGTTCTTAAATCAAGTCCTTGGAATTGTTTACGGCCGTCGTCCGCAATGTGTTTTAGTCCTAAAGGAACGCGGAAATGTGTTAATATTCTTTGAAAATGAAGGTGATCCTGTTGTCGATGTGTGGATAAAGTTGAACACTTCTGGTATCACAAAATTGTTGCAAATGATTATATAATGCCCGTTTCCTGCCAACTTTCACGTGTTATACGAGATTTACAGCAGGTTACCCCGTTTTCTTCGGTGAATTGACAAGGCATGTTGTGTATATTTTCTGGAGATAGCAGGCAGGTAACGGGTGATGTGTAAGAGAAGTTCAAATCTGGGGAATAAATACGGTCTATGCAGTACGGTCGTTCAAGCGTTCCGGATTATTATCAATCTGTTATCAATGGCGCAGAATTTTCCCTGCTTTCCTAGAAGAACCGCTATAGCTGCCACCAACACACACACATACACACACACAAAAAAAATGGGGAGAACACAATGACTAAAGTGCATGTGCAGTTAGTTTTCTCTGAATAAAATACAGCCTTTGTCAACAATGTTCCTGCGGGAACAGTTTGAAAGCGTTAGACGACCGTTATCAGTTACGCTTTACACCGTCACTAAAGAACGCTACGTCATATTCAGGTTACATTTAGTGAAAATGGGTTGCATGTTAAGTTTAAACCTGGGCGAAACGTTTCTCGTTGAATTATGAGTTTTGCAAGTAATAACTGAACCCTCCTTATGTTTCTATTTTCACGCACTGTAAGAGGTTCATAGTAGGTTTGGCCTTGTTGGACGAGTCACCTTGTTTAGATTCCGTGGAAATAGGGAGCAGGTTTAATGGGTGAAGAGTAAACACTGAAGAGTCTCCGACGCAACAAGCGTCCGGCCGGCGCGTGGGGGCGCTCATTCAAGAGAAAGCGACGGTGGCGCCACCAATTTTTCAATTAAAAAAGCCCTAGCGGGGAGCCTGCGTTGGACCCACTCCCCCAATCTAGTACACTCTAGTAGGGTTACAGTGTAGTAGGGTGATCGAGCTTCGGCAGCGGCGAACGGCAACCAGTGACATCCCATTGGCATCCGCGCGCAAAGAAGCTCAGAACAAGCTGCAGATTGCTGGAAGTCGCTGCAGATCAAGCCCTGCCGACGCCTTATTGTAACTGTTGCCGCTAGCTGTGTTGGGCCCTTAGCGTTGCGTGACAATAGCTCCGGCGCGTGAAGCATGCTGGTCTGGGCTTCATCACGCTTATGATACGCTGACGCAGGTCGTTTGCCAAGGGAGGCACCGGTCAAGCGAGTTGAGAAGCACGATATGCATCTGCGACTATTGCTTCCCGTCACTGGCAGCGGCCTCGATCAACAATTGCTTTCCCATAGCTAGTTGCGCTGCGTCAAGACGTTGCTGATGCGCTGACGTAGATTGTCTTCGCTGCCGACAACGCCGAGGCCACCCTCGGTAGCTCTGGACGGGTGAATGTCTATCCCTTATGTAATGCCCCTATCAAGGGGTCTTTAAGGTAATAAAAAAATGAAGACCCTGTGCACGTGCTCCAGGGTCTCCTGGCTTGTCCCGAAAAGACGTCGAACGTTCTCGTTCCTCGTGCAGCTGTGGAGCAGCGTTGACAACGCCGACACATCTTGCCATTCGGCGTTCTTCAGGCGTTGTGGATCCTCTGGCCATCGTGATGTTGGCTGCTGTCGTGATTGATCGAGTGCGACCCCAGTGAATCAGGATGACCTTCTTATCCGACTGGAACTGTTGGCGCTGCTGGAAAATGGCGACGCAATGGATGAGCATACTGTACGAAGACGCGGGGGAGCATTTCTTTCTCATCGCGTAACGCCTGGTGCTTGGCTCTGAAAGAGTAAACAAAAGTAAGGGCTTCGTAAGTGTGGTAAGAAAGCTGCACAACTTTTTGAATTTCTTGATCGTGTAAGTTTCTTTTGAGACGCAAAATTTCGTACCTTGATTTGATTAAAAAGAAATTAATAACTAAACAAGCCAGCAAGCAAACAAACAAAAAGACTACGTGGCATATCTATGAAGTGAACTGATCCGCACGAGTGCTGATACCAACATGTGCTGGCGAAACGCTATGTCTATGGAAGACGCTTGGTAGTCAGAAATTGTTGTGGAGTCTTGATGTTGCGGCTTGCGTTAGTGTGCGCGATATATTATTCCCGCCTTTTTCTTCCGGTCTTTTTACTATTGTTAAGCTTGGGTATCCGGCTAATTTCTAGAAGCACAGCCATTATTCTGCTTTGTGTTTTTGTGCCTTCAATTGATCCCTACCTTTTAAGAAGCCTCCAGGTGTGCGCACTGTACGGGTCGACCAGTGTCACAAAGTAATTTTATAGGGCCACTCAAAGAAAAGACGTAGGTGCTTATCATAAAAAAGAAAAAAAGAATGCACGACGACGAGGAACTCTAGAATGACGAACGACCACGAAGAGCCGCCAATGACGCCAGTACAACGATGACGGCCGAACCACACAAAGCCACGTTAATAACAACACGGACGACGTTGACGGCACGACAATGATAAAACCGACTGCAGCTTGTCGGAATACATGTCTCCAACCCGAGATGCGATCCACGCTGTGGACAAGTACAGAATTATCTGGCTACTTCTTACTCGTTCAAGGATCCATAATTGTTATACAGAAGCTGATATCGCCTGCAACAGACGACGCAACAGATTGCATGAAGTACGGTCAGCAGATGTCTCTTGGAGAAAGCTGCAGGTATCCTTGCAACGCCAACATTGATACAAAGTGAAGAGAAATTAGTACTTCGATGCTGATGTTCTCATGATGTTCCTTCGTACTAAGCAAACATCCGGACGTCTTCTTTACGTCAATGTAGTATGTACATTGTCCCAACATGTGTGCTTTTTACTCTCCTTTCGGTTACAATGCACGATTTATTTACGGCTTTACTCACACGTTGTCACAGACCCCGTGGACGAGGCGCAGACGCCGGACTATATTCCAAAGCCGAATTATCAGCTTCCGAAACTAATCCCACGAAAGCAAGGACAATTAAGAATGGGCCTTCTGGTGCGCCAGCGAACGCCGGTTGCTGTCCAAAGACCGCGTCATACCCACAGTTGTCAAAACACAACAAAATATATTCTTCACACAAGGCAGTTACACACAAACTTGCACACTTCTTTCTGGGGTTTTACGTGCCAAAACCAGTTCTGATTATGAGGCACGCCGTAGTGGAGGGCTACGGATTAATTTTGACCACCTGGGGTTCTTTAGCGTGCACTACAACGCAAGCACACGGGCGTTTTTGCATTTCGCCTCCATCGAAATGCGGCCGCCGGGGCCGGGATTCGATCCCGCGACCTCGTGCTCAGCAGCGCAACGCCTTAGCTGACTGAGCCACCCCGGCGGGTAAACTTGCACAGTTAGGCTAGACACAACACAATACAAATCAGATGGGTATTAAACACAAGAAAATAATTCACGGTAAGCACTAAGAGTCCAACACGTAAAGTACAAAATGAAAAGGAACACTAAGTGTCTAATCGTATTCACCGTGCTGGTTGGTCTTGGAGTCAGATGATCTCGGCGTAACTTGGGGGCAAATCTCGAAGGAACTTCTTCCGGAAATGCAGACGCTCGAAGAACCCGTCGACTAGCTTGCCGGGGAATCCCCTTCTTCCGCAGACGCTCGGTCTTCACGTTGCATCACTTAACCGGTGCGGACTGTACTCTCGCACTCCTGAATTCCTGAATTCCTGGATTCCTGGATTCCACCATCTGATTCTCGCACGGCGGTTATATAGCTTCGACAGGCGTTCTCGAACCTTCCTATCGAAGTCGTGATCTCGTAGCACGGCCAAACCTTGGGAAGCTTCTATTCTTTTCTAGCACCTTCGACCAACGTTACTAGATTAGCTAATCTAGCAACGTTGCCTTCGACCGCCGCAGTCGTCGAGGGGGACGGTTGATGACTCATGCTGGGGCACACGCTCACGCTGTTATCACTTATAGTTATCTCTTTCGACTCGCCGGGTGAGAAGGTGTCTCGGCGAGCGCGTGTGCTCTCTCACTCTCTTCCTCTCCGGTTACCGTCGCTTGGGCGAGTCTCTTCCAGACGTTTCGGCGCCGTTGTTAGCGTTGTTGCTTGAGGCGTATGCGCTATCCCCCTCTGTTGAAGTTGCCGCGGGGCCGACGTGTTCTTTCGCTGGCTTACGTGACACGCGGCGCGCGCTTGGATTACGCGCTCTTTTGTGACACACGTATACGACTTACTGTGTCGTGTGAAAAAAAAAGATCAAGAAAGAAATGCATAAGAAAAGCTAAATGAGGTTCATGAGCATATCCTCAGAAGGTCACATCGGCTTTATTCAGGCGTTTACGGATACTTCGTGAAATTATCGCTTTGTCTCTAGAAAAACTGGGGAAAAAAATGGACAACACTTGTGTGAGTTCGCAGAAGCAGAGCGCAAATTCTGGAGAAGCTGTTTCTTTCGAGCGGATACATTACGAACATCCGTAGCCTGCAATTAAACCACACACTTTAAAACCTTACTCACATCTGATTCACCCGTATCAAATGTTTCGCGCTTACGAAGCATTCGAACACTTAATTAACAAATGTACAGCAACAGCCCTACATCACCAACACACCTTTCACTTGTCAAAAACATCAGAAGTACTGCCCCCCCCCCCCCCCCCTGCGCTCTTTTTACACCAGATCTTATCTCCGTGGCTGTCATAGTTCATCCATTACAGTATAGGCGAATCATACACCATTCTTTAAAAACCCTTTTAATGGCCACAAACACTGCATACGTCATTTACTGAGAACGCCGTCGTTAAACGACACAGTCTGAACAGTGTTTACCCTTCACCTATTAAACCTGCTCCCTTTTTCCCCGAAATTTAAACAAGGTGACTCGTCCAACAAGGTCAAACCTACTGCGAACCTCTTATAGTGCGTGAAAATAGGAACATAAGGAGGGTCCAGTTATTACTTGCAAAACTCATAATTCAACGAGAAACGTTTCGCCCAAGATTAAACTTAATATGCAACTCATTCTCACTAAATCTAACCTGAATATGACGAAGCGTTCTTTAGTGACGCTGTGAAGCGTAACGGATAACGGTCGTATAACGCTTTCAAACACTTCCCCACGGAACATTGTGGACAAAGGCTGTATTTTATGCAGAGAAAACTAAATGCACATGGCCACATGCACTTTAGTCATTGCGTGCTCCCCATTTGTGTGTGTGTGTGTGTGTGTGTGTGTGTGTGTGTGTGTGTGTGTGTGTGTGTGTGTGTGTGTGTGTGTGTGCGTGTGCGTGTGCGTGTGTGTGTGTGCGTGTGTGTGTGTGTGTGTGTGTGTGTGTGTGTGTGTGTGTGTGTGTGTGTGTGTGTGTGTGTGTGTGTGTGTGTGTGTGTGTGTGCGTGTGCGTGTGCGTGTGTGTGTGTGTGTGTGTGAGCGAGCTTGTGTGTGTGTGTGTGTGTGTGTTGGTGGCAGCTATAGCGGTTCTTCTAGGAAAGCAGGGAAAATTCTGCGCCATTGATAACAGATTGATAATAATCTGGAACGAGCGAACGACCGTACTGCATAGACCGTATTTATTCCCCAGATTTGAACTTCTCTTACACATCACCCGTTACCTGCCTGCTATCTCCAGAAAATATACACAACATGCCTTCTCAATTCACCGAAGAAAGCGGGGTAACCTGCTGTAAATCTTGTATAACACGTGAAAGTTGGCAGAAAACGGGCATTATATAATCATTTGCAACAAATTTTTGATACCAGAAGTGTTGAACTTTATCCACACATCGACAACAGGATCGCCTTCATTTTCAAAGAATATTAACACATTCCCGCGTTCCTTTAGGACTAAAAACATTGCGGATAACGGCCGTTAACACTTCCAAGGACTGGGTTTAAGAACTTTTTGCAAAGCTCATCTTAAGTCATTTTCTTGAATTTCCGCCCACGTATAATTCGCAAGAATTCCCCCTTACTTTGGAATTTCAACTTGGAGGCACGTTGAGTTATTTCAAGAGATTAGGGAAACCTATCAGGAATTTTGTAAAATAATCTTGCACAGCTTTGCAAAGCTCGAGTAGGTAATTTGCTGCACAGGCTGTTTATAAACTATGCATTTCCAATTTTCGGTATGGATCACCCATAACATGATACCGATTTTCCTCAGATATAACACGGCTTCCGCTTTTGGATCTTCCAAAATTTGTAAGCATTTCATTTAACGCGCCTAAGCCTGCAGAATACGAGAGTTTAGCAATTTTGACATAACCGTTAACTAACCAACACATGTTGACGGCAATACAATTTGATTGCAAAGCACCCTTAAAACACCCCCGCTTCCCTTAAATATCAACTCGCTGAATTTTCTAGGTTTTTTCACGACAACGTGAGAACACGCATATAACGTTTTTGAGTGCTACTGGTCGAACTAAGAGCTTTGCTGCAAAATTGTAGCATTTCTTCTAGTACCACCACTTATCATTCGCATAGTTATATAAGAAGACCACTAACGCATTTTTCCATTGGTACTGTAGACTGTTTCTTAAGCGCGAACCTTTTCATCTTGTTGATGATGATGATGATTGTATTATGATGAAGATGATGATGACCATTCAAAATATAACACGTACCGACTATGAGGGATGTGCCGAGAATCGTACAGATATTGGAGGAAAGAATGAAGAAGTGGTAATATATGAAACAATATACTTTTTTTTTTTTTATGTCGGAGATACCGTTCAGCGGCTTGAACATGTGCTCTTTAGTGCGCGTAAATGTTCGAGCGGCGGTCGTGCTCATGGCTGACAACAATGATGGTTTCATCAATGTTTTATAGGGTGTTGTGGTTACTGCGAGTTACGCGTTCAGCATAAAAAGACATCCCCGAGACCGCTGCGTCGAATTCTATTGTTCTTTTATTTCGTCGAATAGGTCCAATTAAGTACGATATGCAAAAATTCTTTCAAAAATTATATGCAAAAAATATATCGTACGGCTGTGTTACTGCATTCAGCCTTTTACTGCATTCAGCCTCCGTGTATTCTGCGACCATGCCAAGGCAAAGCTCGAGGCTGTGCACAATGAGCGGCGGCGAAAGTTGGCAGTGTAGCCAGGACGATCTTGCTCAGGCCTCTATGGCTGCTTGCTTGGAGGCGGTGGATGCAAGGATTGGTGACATTGAAGCCACCGGTTGAGAATGTCGAGACCAAGGGTCAGCCACTGGGGGGGCATCAACCACTGGGAGGGCATCAGCAGCGTCACCGTTCCTCACCTGCGCACCCTAGGGTCTACGTCATCCTGGAGGAGCACAGATACTACAGCACGGGCCAGCGCTACGCCCCCGCAGCTGTTGTCGAAAAGGCTCGAGGATCTGATGTCAGCAGCAGGAAGGGCAGGAGTGGCAGGTGGGCTGCAGCAAAGTAGTCGCGCTGGCGGCTTGGTGTGGATTGACCTCCCAGGCGGTCTTGGCTCAAGCGGAGCTGAGCTGCTCAGCAGCGCCGCGAATCCATGCGTGTTCGCGCAGCATGAAAGTGTCTCCAGGATGCTGTTCGGTGCTTCAATTCTTTGGTGATGCATTGAGCGTTCTGGTTGTTGAGGAAGCCGCCGCTCATTTCCCACCATCCACAGCTGCAGCAGCTGGTCGCCCTCACGTGAAGCGGCCGCGATAAATGCAGTGAACTGGATTCCCGGAGCTAGTTGAGCTGCGTCTATATACTCGATGTTGATACGTTAACGGAGATGTTTCGCGTTTTCGAAAAGGCCGAGGTAGCCTTCGATCGCTCTGCACAGATAGTTGCGGGATAGAACCCAACGTGGAAGCTCCAGGTTTTCCCCGCTTGACACGAAGGCGCGCGGGACGTCCTCGTTCCTCGCGTATCTGTGCAGCGGCTCCGGCAAGGAAGGCGCGTCTTGCGATTCGGCGATGTTCAGGCGTTGCGGGTGCACTGGCGAGGCAATCTTCGTTTCCCTCATTACTGCTGGCGCGTCACCACAGCCAAACCGGGAGAGCTTCTTGTAAGAAAAAAGAAGACGCTTCGCAAACTGCTTCACTCTGTATTTTGTATGAAGTCCTTGAAGAATTTGTTCATTGTGTACTTGCTTCTCGAAGACTAATAACATTTGTTGTATTACCACATGATAAAAAAATAAAAAAGGAGCTAACAAACACGCATACAGGGTAATGAACAAAAAAAAAAAACCATGTGCCACTCTTACATGACCCTATGGCACGTACAGCGTCTACATCGACGATGCTGGTCAGGCGCTGTGAGTTCAGAGGTCTGTTTGCGCGGAAAGGAGATAAGTCATAAGCCAAGATAGACATAAGAAGCAGTAAAAAAAACGGCTTCTTCTATTAGATTGGCGCGTCACATCGAGTGCTTTTAGCAACTCATAGTATGCGACCAAATTGCGGGTATTAAAGCGCGCAGTAAGAAGCTGGCTGTCCCTGTTGCTGCTGCGCTAATCGCGGGAATCTGCAAGTTCTGTTATTGTCACGTGAGCAGTTTACTGTAGTATGAATCCATCGTATGTACATTGTGCAGATTGATGTTTCTTTTATTGTGGTCTCTTCACTTGTCACTTACTTCATCAGTGAGATTTACATAGGCAAACGATGCTTTAAACTAAACAATATATGGACAATTTTAATAGTGTTGTCGTATCCCTTACCGCTTTTACTGTTTTTGTCTAAGGAACAAATCTTATTTGGTGGGCTGATACGGCAGGCGAAATGAAGCTGATGCTCGTTTTTAATACGAATTATTATTATTATTATTATTATTATTATTATTATTATTATTATTATTATTATTATTATTATTATTACTATTATTATTATTATTATTATTATTATTATTTATCCTGCAGTCTGACCTCTTTTCTTTTTCTAAATGGTGCACAGTAATAATCTCACATTGAATGCTGCTATGACCAAAGTCATGACTTTCACCCGCAGCACACAAAGCATTTATTTTTCTGATTCAGTAGATTCTGTACAATTGTGTAAGGTCCATTGGATCAATTTTGATAGTGAGATCAATTTTGAAGTTTTCGAAACAACCTTACAGTTCTCAGCTAAAACTAAACGTGTTTTAATGCGGGGCATGCACACTCATGGCTCTCTTTGCAGACTATCGAGAGAATTCAGTTCTCCTACACCGTTCCGCAAGTTGTACACAGCCATCTGTCTTCCTCAACTCGAATACGCGTCCTTCGTCTGGAATGGCATTTCTAGTTCCAGCATGCAGTGACATTACACATCGTGTGCAGAAAATGTTTCTAACTATATATCATCACGGCTTTGCTAACACGGATGTTGGAACTTGCACTAGCACTGTTGGATTATTGTCATTGCCCTTACTTCGCTACCGATGTAAGGGCAATGACAACCAACACTCAACCATCCACAGAATACAGCGTCTTTGTAACCCCCACTTTCATCATCTTGATATATTTCACAACTCGGTGCCATTGTTCTTTTCCGAGCTTTGCGTTGTTCCGTTATAGTTTTACATATTGTTCAACTGCCCTTCTCCTCCTATTTCTTATGTGTTTATTTTTGGCCTTGTTGTGCATACTCTTCTTTTCTAGATTATTATTTTATTGCGATAGCAATTATATGGACACTTGAACCGGATTTCTGCCGTCGGCGTCGTCGTTGCCGTCGTCGTCGCCATCGCCGTCGCCGTCGCCGTGAGGTTCCCTATAGATAAAATCTTCGCCGCGCGCCGTATGCCCCAGAGGAAGCGTGCGGAGACGCGCGCTATCACGGAGAGCGAACGCACTCAATCTCCCACGCGCAAGCAAGGAAGCAGGAAGCTAGCGCCGGAGGGAGCAAGGGGGGGGGGGGGGGGGGGCGCACTTCTCTGCCAACAACCGCGCTCGTCGCTCGCTCGCACCGTCTCTTATCTCCACACGGTTCTGACCTTTAAGTGCATTCGCCGCTCAGTTTCCGTTGAAGCGATGGACCGCACGTACCTTCGCCCGCTGCGGCGTATGCTTGCTGCCAGCGTTTTGACAGTCGTTGTCTGCTGTCATTCAGTGTGATCTCTTCGTGTTTGTGCGCGCTCACACCACGCTTGTTCATTCAGTTCGTAATAGTTGGGCCACATTTTCCAACGCACGCTACACACGCAATGCTGCCCGGATCGGCAGTGCAGCGCTACAGGTGTGTCCCTTCGCACGCGCTGCCCACGGGAAGCGCTTCTCATCAACACCACCGTTTCACACGCGCCTTCTCGTGGTCATCGAGTCTCTCTTCATGTCGGTCTACTTACGCCGCAGCACACCTGCTTACCTAATCAGCTCATGTTTACTACAATTCATATTGCTACCGAAGCCGCTCACCTTACTTCGTATGACATTGCTGTGTTGCTATCGCATTCATTGCTTCGCCCTTAGGGCGAAACTGTGACATTTTTTTATTCATTGTTTTGCTTTACTGATATTCCCCTGCAATTTTCTATTTGTTTTCTTCATGTATGCGTGCGCCATCACTTTGACCTAATGTTCGGTCCTGGGCACGATAATTTATTTAATTATTTATTTATTTATTTATTTATTTATTTGTTTGTTTATTTATTTATTTATTTATTTATTTATTTATTTATTTATTTATTTATTTATTTATTTATTTATTTATTTATTACAACCTTCTATAGTAGCCCTACTACGCAGCTGTCTCCTCGATAGGTCCTGCTTCAAGAGCGTCAATGTACTCTCTTCTTTTATTTATACAGTATCCAGTGGTGTGTCCCGTTGTTCCGTGAGCACGAGGTGTATGCATGTTCTGCGTTCTCGAACAATAAATGGCGGCAGAACTCTTTTCGCTTTAACTCTCGACGGTAATGCGAATAGAAATAACAATTCTGACGCATCGATGACCGAACGATGACGATGACGATGACGACCAAGATGGCGTGATGACGACAACATGATCACGAAGCGGGAATGACGACGATTGGACTAACAAGACGGCATCACTGCGTCGGTGCGACAACAAATGTGTTACGTCGCTGGCGAGATGCAACAAGGAAGCCAGATAACGCAACAAGAACGATGGTTTATTGAGCAGCTTGTTTTTATAGTAAGCGCACGTGACTTTGCAGTGACGTGCTCTGATACGGCTGACACATCATCTCTCCCCCTTTAAAAGCCATAACGTTCAGGTGGTTTCCGTGGCCGGGTTGATCTTCGCAAGAGCGGTGGGGCTGCTGATTCCGATACTGTTTCTTCCGGGCTGTCTTGGACCCTTTCCCCAGTATCCTCGGATAACTCTTGCTTGCCTGTCTGGTCAAGCTCCATTGATTCAGCTCGACGTCTCAGCTGGTCTAGCTGTCGTCCTTGAGCACAATCTACGGTGACCATCTTGGACCCTTGCTGGTCTTGCACCACTCCTGGAACCCACCTTCGACTTCTTCCAAAACTGCGCATCCACACCGGGCCACCTGCATTAAATTTCCTCGTAGCGGCTGCTGGCAAACCATCAGCATACTTTTCTTGGGGCTTGATAGCGTTTCTCTTCGTCCTAATCTGGTAACCCAGCACACGTTCCGCCGGCGACTTGCCATCCTCTCCGGGTGTTCGGCGGTACCTGCACAAAAATCGATCCAGCCGTGTTATCAGGTCTTTCCCGGATTTTTTCTTTAGCCCTTCTTTGAGCGTGCGCACCGCTCTCTCGGCCAGCCAATGAGATTGCGGGTGATAGGGTGCTGTTGTCAGTTGCTGTACCTTGTTACGTGCGAATAACTCACGAATAAACGTGCTCACAAACTGTGGTCCATTGTCGGACACTAACCTTTTTGGAAGCCCAAACCGTGCAAATATTGACCGCAGAGCTCTGGCCGTGGTTTCCGACCTAGCAATCTTCATTGGCATCGCTTCGATCCATTTTGTTTCCGAGTCTACGATGACCAAACCCATGTGTCCGTCCACCGGACCTGCAAAATCAGCGTGCAGACGGCTCCAGCGTCCCCCGGTCGCTGGCCATGTCGCAGGTACCTGGGCAGGTGGCATCGCGGAAGCCTGTGCACAAACATAGCACGAGCTGATCCGTCGCTCAATGTCCGAGTCTACTCCTGGGTACCAAAATAGCGTTCTGGCGATACTCTTCATGGAAACCTTACCTGCATGAGTTTCATGCAGCAGGTTTATTGCGCGTCTTCTGGCCGCAAAGGGCATAACAATGCGATGGCGCCAGTTAACCAAATTGTCACGTACGGTTATTTCCACGCTCCTGTTTAAGTATGGCCGGTACTGCTCGTGATCCTGGGGTCGAAACCGCGGCCATCCTTCTAAAGTCCATTCTTGGACATATTGAAGAGTAGTGTCTCGATCGGCCATTTGTTTCACCTCTCGCGCGTATATCACCGTTTCCTCCATCGCTTGGGCAAACAAAACTAACTCCCGTTCGTCGGAATAACTCTCGTGACTCTGTAACCGCCAGTGGCAACCGGCTGAGAGCATCTGCATTTGAATGTTCACTGCCTTTACGATATTCCACCGTATAGCTGTATAGTTAGCGAGAAACAAGGCCCAACGCTGAATCCGGGCGGCTGCCATCGGTGGTATCGCTTTTTTTTTTTTATTTAGTAAATCCGTGAGAGGTTTGTGGTGTGTCACCAGGACGAATTCATGTCCGTACAAGTAGTCTTTGAACCGGGCAAACCCGAACACAAGTGCTAGAGCCTCTTTTTCTAACTGCGAGTAAATACATTCTGCCCTTGTAAGTTTCCTGGAGCGGAAACCAATTGGGTAATCAACACCATTGACCCGGTGGGACAAAACGGCTCCGATACCTACTGGTGACGCGTCACACTCCAGCCTCAATAGCTTATCGTGGTCAAAATGGGCCAACAACTTCGGGGCTTCTATTACCTTCTTGACTTTCCGGAAGCATTCTTTGTGCTCTTGCTTCCACTGCCACCTGGCACCTTAGGCAAGAAGGGCGTATAGCGGAGCCAACAAGGTCGCCAAGTTCGGCAAGAATTTGCCACAATAGTTGGCAAGACCTAAAAATGCTTTCATCTCACTCACCGAAGTGGGCTCCGGCGCTTCGCGGACGGCCTTGATGTTCTCGTCTTTCGGCCGCAGTCCGTTAGCATCGATACGATGACCGAGAAAGGTGACCTCGTCTTGCCGAAACTTCCATTTCTCCTTGTGCAACCGAAGACCATATTCTCGCAATCTTTGAAGGACTTTCAGCAGCCGTGACAGGTCATTTCGCTTTTCTGCGACGATAATATCGTCGAGATACACCTGTACTCCTGGAATATTGCTCAGGAGCGCGTCCATTCGTCTCTGAAATATGGACGGTGCGGAACTTATGCCAAAAGGCAGCCGTTTAAAACAGACAAAATCCTTTTGAGTGTTCAAAACTGCTATCTTCTGGGCGTCCTCATCCAACGGTAACTGATCGATTGTAGGCCTGGCGCAGGTCCAACGTCGTGAAAGCTTCCCCGTCGTTCAGCTTCGAAAAAATGTCATCCACTCGAGGCAACGGGAACTGCTCCATCGAAGTGGCCGCGTTGACAGTCATCCGAAAGTCTCCGCAGATTCTGAGCGACCCATCCTTCTTTAGAACGGGTACGACTGGCGTTGCCCACTTGGCGGTTTTCACTGGCGTAAGGACGTGTTGGGCTACTAGCTCATCCAGCGCTTCCGTCATCTTGTCCCTCAAAGCGTAGGGTACAGTCCGGGCCTTGAAAGACCGCGGAACAACATTTTCCTTCAGCTGAAATGTTACCGGTGGTCCCTTGCAAAGTCCCAAACCTCGAGCAAACACGTCAGCATACTCGCTAAGTAGGGTATCCAGTTCTGTGTTGGCTACGTTGCACTTCATCGGCTGCACGCTCGCGACGACGTTTGTCAGCATGGAAACTCCGATTTCGTTAAAAGCCTTTATCGTGTCTCTGCCACATAACGACGGTCCCGAGCTGTCGACCACTATGACCGTGCCTTGTAAATTCTTCCCATCGCATCTGGCCGTCATGATTAGTTGTCCAAGCACTGGAAGTTCACCCAATAGGCAGGACAGTTTTAGCGGCGTTTTTCGCAACGGCGGCCACTTCATTTCATACTTCCGAAACACCGCTGCTGAAATGATGCTTACAGGTGATCCGGTGTCCACCAGCATTGTTAGAGGAACGTTATCCCAGCTCACAACTCTGTAAATCGGTTTAACCTTGCGGATACTTGCCTCTTGGTGAAGGACGGCCTCTATAGTGTACAAGGCCTCACTATCGTCCGAAGTTGCGCAGTCTTCAGCTGTCATTGCGTACGCCCCTTGCCGTCGTACATCCGCATGTGGAAACTGCTGTGGGCGACTAAACCTGGCTGACTGGCACATTCGGCTCAGATGGCCTCGTTTGCCGCACCTGTGGCAGAGCGTACGCAGGTGTGTAAATAAACTTCGGCATGTTTTTCGCTACCACACCGTCCACATCGGCCACGTGTATCCGGCTCTGGCTGAAACTTTCCAGTCCGACTCCGTTGGCGTGTAAAATTTACAGCACCTTGCGACAGCAGAGGAAGTGGCCATAGCCCTGGCGCTCGTCCAACCGGGCGCCAGGGTAGTGGTTGCCGACTCCAAAAGAGCTTACGGCGGCTACAGGAGAGGGGTGATCTCCTCAGAGGCAGCCGAGATATTAACGAAGAAAAGGCCACCGGAGCGAGCCGTAGAGCTCGTATGGATGCCTGCCCACACAGCGATAGCCGGCAACGTCATAGCCGATTACCATGCCCGAGCGATGACCCTCCGGGCAAGGCAGGACCCCGACACCACCAACCCGGTGCTCACATACAAAGAGATTATCTCCGAGTATAGGGAGGATCGGCGCACCTTCCCCGGGCCGCACCGCACGCTGAGCAGGGAACAACAATCATCAGGCGCATTCAGGCGGGTTCGCTTACCCACCCTGCCGTGATTAATAAACTCTACCCAGAAACCGAAGAGGACATTTGTCCGTTTTGCAAAAATAACACAGGCACCCTCGCACACATCCTCATGGAGTGCACGTCACTCAAATCCCCTATACCCCCCATCCCCCCTCCGTCCCCCACTACCCCACCCCATGAGCGATGGGAGACCTTACGGTCCAGCCCCACCCTGTCGATTCAGCTTGCGCTGGTCGCTAGGGGCGAGGAGCTGCTGGCCGTATATGGGTCCCGAAACCAGGGAACCACTCCGTCCGTCGTCTGAGAAGACGCCGTCATTTGAGCTCAATAAATGTTTTCTCTCTCTCTCTCTACAGCACCTTGCTCTGTAGAGTGCATCATTCGGGCGTTCTCAGCGGCTTCTTGTGCCGAAATCGCAAAGCACTCGGCCTGTTCTAGCGTGAGTTTCCATTGCGTCAATAAATGTCGCCTAACGTCTTCATCGCAAACGCCACACACAATTCGGTCTCTCAGCATTCGCTCCAACGATGTCCCGAAATTGCACTACCCCGCCAGCCGTCTAGTTTCAGCAATGAAATCCTGAACAGTCTCACCGGCTTTTTGCGCTCGCATGAAGAATGCATATCTGGCAGGCGTTTCGTTGACTTGAGGGGAATAATGTTCTTCCAAATACCCGACGACTTCATCGCAGCTTAGTGCGTTGACCTTCTTCGGGTGTCAACGCCCCTGAACCACTCCCACTGCGCTGCCCGTGAGCGCTGATATCAGGAGTGCGCGTTTCTTCGTTTCGTCTACGATGTTATGGGCTTCAAAGTAAGCCTCCAGGCGAAGACGATACGTCGTCGGCCAGGTACCCTCCGCATCTCCAAATTCTGGCGGCCGCCCGGCACTCATGCTTGCGCAGGTCACTCGTCGCCACTGTTACGTCGCTGGCGAGATGCAACAAGGAAGCCAGATAACGCAACAAGAACGATGGTTTATTGAGCAGCTTGTTTTTATAGTAAGCGCACGTGACGTTGCAGTGACGTGCACTGATACGGCGGACAGATCAAAATGCATGTATAACGACGATGGCGTGACGAGGACGGTTTGACGAGTGCCGGATGACAAGGACGGAAGGACTTCAATGCAACGGCCAATAAGACTACTCTCCTGACGTTGTATAGCTGTCCACAAATTTGCTATCGCAATCGATGCTTGGCCTTTCGGGCGAAACTGCGACTTTTTTGACAAAAAAAACTGATCGATCCATTACGAAACTTAAAAAAATGTAATGATCACAAACATTGAATTACACGTAATTTATTAAGTACAAGTCTGCAACAAAGTTAGCTCCTGTTGGGTGTACTAATACAAACATTGCTTAAAACTATGGAATACACTAGATTAAACTAAGGAAAATATTACCTATCAACTTAAGAAAACCGGTAGGCAAAATTTTGAAGAAAAAAATTTTGATTTTTGTTTTTGCGCGATTTCAAATGCACGGTATTTTCTTAATAAGATTCAGTCAGTCCCTCGGGTGGGCACGAAATCAATTTGCTGAACAATGAACTTTTACGAGAGTTTAGCAGGATGGTCAACGTTGGTATGACAACAACAACAACAAATTACTTTTCAAGCGCCAAGTCGAGCCCAAACTCTGCTTATAGTATTTTCCTGGAACACATTGTTTACTATTGCGCTTGTTCGGCGTCTTATCGTGACGCAAAGTGATTTCTGTCTTGTTCAGCGCCTACATTTTGAAAAGTGATAAGCTGACCAACTAAAACTGACTTGATGTTTTAGACACGTCGGCTTCTGCTACAAATATGCGTTACATGGTATGCGTTGACGCGCCAAGGTAAGAAATGTTTGTTGTTGTTGTTGTTGTCTTTGTTGTTGTTGTTGTTGTTGTTTTTGTTGTTGTTGTTGTTCTTGCTTAGCAGCGGCGTCGGCGGGAAAATGCTGACCTTTAGCTGACTGCGGCCGCGTACACTGTAAAATAATTTACACCCCTAAACGTAAAAAAGGGTGTAAATGTGTTTATCACTCACACCTTTACGGTGTTACTTATATAAATCACACCCTAAGGGTGTGAGTTATAGACACATTTACACCCTTTTTCACATTTAGGGGTGTAAATTATTTTACAGTGATAGAGCTGTCACCTGTGTGTGAAAATTGTGGTGGGAACGTTAAGCTGTTAAAAATACTACAATGCGCTCAAGTGTGGCGTGCACTTTAGACATTGAAAACAGCTACGGTGGTTGTTGCTCTCACATTTAATGATGGCAGCATTGCCCGATGTGATGTTCTGAATTCATTCCGAATTTCACCAGGAAGCTAGCCAGTACCGGGGTTACATCGCATTGCACAAAATTGACTGCACACCGTCGATAAGGCAGCACAGCAGGCCACTAAGGAGCCCCGGAAGGCAAGGCACCAAACGAAAAAAGAAAAAAAGTGATTGTGGTGACAAGTACTTGGTCGATGCTTATTGAATAAGTCCATAAATTCGTATTTCTTGAGTTTTAATTTTGTAATGACGTTGATTTTCTACTTTACAGCACTCATCTCAAAATATAAATTGTTCCTGCATTTGCCCCGTCATCTAAGCAACCCAAAATATTAAGAATTTCCTTTTTTCAGCCTTTAGTGCGCAGACTGGGAAATCCACAATACTATAATTATTGCCGTTGAGTGAAGCGTTATCGTTCCACAAAACATTTACTTTCTGATAATGCATAAATATGAGTAAAACGCAGTAAAAAATTAACAGACATGAGCACAATCAATTTAGGCCAGAATTATACAGCAGCAAAAAGAATGAATTCTGAAAATAATAATGCACTTTAATTATTCATGCCTAGATGAATGCCCACACTTACAGCTACTCTACTGAGTGACCTCTCTGCCTGTCTGAAACTCAACTTCCATCTTCCTTTCTCTCTTTCTCTACTTCTCCTGAGAAAAAGGGCAAAAAATAGCATTATATTATATAGCATTCATCTAACTGCTTCAAGAACACTTTGCTTCTATAAAATTCCAACCTATCAGTCCGAATCCGCATAATACATTCGTAGCAGTTGACATGGGGATATTCTTAAACAGGATGAAAACACGTTCCTCAGCGCGGGAGAGTGATAGAGCGGTACATCATCGTATGTCGGACGACGATTACATCAAGGATAGGTTACCGTGTCCGTGCTTTGTGCGAGTTGTGCATACAGCTTAAAGAGGTATCCCCGATACCTGCGCGTCAAATCCTATTTGTTTTATTACGTCGAATAAGGGCAATAAAGAACAAACAGGAAAATTAAATGCAGCGAGTTCACAAACGTTATCAATTGTCCGTGTGGGAAATGCTCATAAATTAGACAAATTGTTTACGATCGACCCAACAGCTCACGCATTTCAAGGCTTCATCAACGCATGCGCAACGTTCCAAGATCAGTTTGCGTCGTCTCCTCCAACAGATGGGCGTCTCGGTAGCCCCACGATCCTCCGCAGCAATAATCCATGTGCCATGCAAAAATGCAATGGCTGCCCGTTGCGCTCTAATCCCGCCGTCTTGAGAAGCAGGATCCAAATATCGCTGTAGGATGGAGAGTATTCACTTCTCTTCATTCACCTATTGCTCCGATCAGCACGAACAGCGGCAATGGCCGGAGTGAGTACGACGTCAACGCAGCACGGAATATATGCATACGTGCAGAGTGCGCGCAAAGATCATCAGCCAGATTAGGAACAACAACATTTGGCAACGACGATGGGATGCTTGCCAATCCGCACTTTTCAAGAGTGTCTTTCATTCACACAGTTGCCTTACATCGTGTATGCAAGAATTCGAGGTTCTCTGCGGTTTTGGCATTGTGGTGACATTCCGTTCGCTCATCTGGAGCCCTGTCCGTTCGCTCATCTGTTCGCCCATCTACGGCGCGTAGGCTGTGCGAGCGTGAGCGCGAGAGACCGTGTGCGTGTTCGCCGGACGCTATGTGTGAGTTCCTGTGCGACAAACGTGAGCCCCTGCGTTGCTCCCTGTGAGCACTCTTCCTTTACTTTTTCCCCTAATAATTCAAGTTGCATTGAATCAAATCACTGTGACCTGTGAGACGCGGCTGTCTTCAACACAAAGAGGCGTCGAACGTTCTCGTTTCTCTTGTATTTGAGCAGCGGCTACGACCACGCCGACACGTCTTGCCTTTCGGCGATGTTCACGCGCTGTGCATCCTCTGGCCGTCACGACGTTGCGTTCTATCGTTTTTGATCACATGCGACACCAGTGATCAGTGTGACCTTCTTGTGCAACTAGAACTCAAGCTGCTGCTAGAAAATGGCGATGCAATGAACGAGCGTCAACTGCACGAGGACGCGCGTGAGCGCTTCTTTGTCATCGTACAACGCCTCGTGCTCCGCTCTGAAGATGTAAACAAAAGATAACGGCTCCCTCCACTACGGCATCCCTCATAACTTACTGTGGAGTTTTTGGACGGTAGCTCTACAATTAATATTATGCGTCTAATTTATTGTTGCCGTGTGAAACGATTGATGCTCCAAGCGTCTCAAAGCGCTGGATTGCTCGAGGGAAGCGGGCCAACAGGGGCGTAGCCGGGGGGTAGTTCGACCACCCACCCGACATTTTTTGCGCAACCCCTCCCCCCCCCCCAGTTATCCACCCTGCTGTCTCGTCGCTTCGCACTGATATGACTCAAGAAACCTGTGCTAGCTGCTATAACAATTTCATTCCCGGGCGCTTCCATTTGGGTGGGTAATGTACCGTGAACCTTATCTACATACGGAAACACGTGTCGCGGTGTTTTTCAAGGCTTTGCCAGTCTGTGAGGTTTTGGGCGAGAATGCGGTGGCCCCATTTTAGATGGGGGCGAAAAATGCTCGAGGCCCGTTTATTTATTAGATTTAGATGCACGTTAAAGACCCCAAGTCCTCCACTATGGCGTCTCTCATGATTATCCATATCGTCGTTTTGGGAAATTAAACGCCAACAATTGACAATTAAGAACTGTGGTTTTACGACTGGTTGAAAAATCTCAATCCCGGAATAAGTTCACCTAACTTTCTTGCTGGATTTTCAGCAGGCGCTTGTGTATGTTAGTCTGCGCGCGAAATGTCTCTTGTTTGCGATCTGCAAACAAGAAGGCTGGTAGTTTCTGAAGGCTGGTAGTTTCTGTTGTGTTGTTGAATCGCAAACCAGCAATGTACACACGCAGGGGTTGATGCCAACAGTGAAATTCCGCCGACTCGCAACAGAATGCCCGAAACAGACAGCCGACAAGCACGGATTACGGCTGTGCCCAGTACAGCGTAAGCAAACTCTTGTTGCATGCGCTGACAGTTCTCGTCGGAGTTCACGCGGCCTGCATGAGAAATGGATTATGTGCACTATACACTGAACAAGACCGGAGTTCATTCCTGCATCACTAGTGCAGCGATCAGTCGAGATTCTGTGAGGTACAAGGCCACTTCCTCTTCGCGCCGACGTAAGTGAAGCAGTGAAAAGACGCAGCGAACAAGCTATTGCTATGTGAGTAAGTATAGGCTGGTCACACGCGCATTTGCACGTGTATAGCCGTCCTTGACTTGTTAAACGCACTTCACCGTGAGGATGACGACGCCAACTACGCTTAACGATTAACGAGGTCTTCTCCAATCGGGCGGGTCGTCTCAATGATGCGTTTTCGAAGACTGGTCCATTAAGTGGCGCGATCTAAGACCGTTGCTCCAAACGCCCACTGTACCTGTCGTATTTACTGTATTTTACTGCGCTTTCTTTACTTTTTACGTAATTTCTTCACAAGCACACGCGCATGCAGGGGGTCCCATGTCTGTGATATACATATATAGAGTCTGCTCAAACTACCGATATTTATTATCGATCACGTCACGTAGATGAAAGCTTAACGTCTCGTAGAGGAAAGCTGGCTCCTGGGCCACAAGTGCAACCATTGGAAGGGCCTCAACAGCGTCGCCATTGCTCACCTGCGCAGCCTCTACGCCACGAATCCTGGTGCGTTCGCGCCCATCGTAGGGTTAGAGTGTACTAGGATGGGGCAGTGGGTCCAGCGGACGCCTTTCGCCAGCGCCTAGGGTGAAGCAAAAAACGCAGAAATTGTGGCTGTGCTGCCATCGCCTTATTGTGAATCTCCGGCCAAAAAACGTTGGCTCCGGCAGTTTCGGCTGCGCTCATTGGCTGAGGCGAGCTCACGGGATGAGTAACTGTCGTCTGCTCGACGCACCGTCGTTGTTGCGTGGTTTGCAACGTTTCCGTCGCTATTTCTCCATTTTGTTTACAAAAGATCGGTGGGGAATAAACCAGTGTTGCCGCCACCGAGTGTCCGCCTGTCAAAGCTCCATGCAGGTATGGTAGGGTCTCCGACGCGACAAGCATCCGGCCGGCGCGTGGGGCCGCTCATTAGGGAGAAAGCGACGGTGGTGCCAGCAACTTTTCAATAAAAAAAGCCTCAGCGGGGAGCCTGCGTTGGACCAACTCCCCCAATCTAGTACACTCTAGTAGGGAGATCGAGCTTCGGCAGCAGCGAACGGCAACCAGTGACGTCCTTTTGGCATCCGGGCTCAAAGAAGCTCGGAACAAGCTGCGGATTGCTGAAAGTCGCTTCAGATCAAGCCCTGCTGACGCCTTGTTGTAAGTGTACGTGGCCGCTAGCGTTGTTGGGCCCTTAGCGTTGCGTGACAATAGCTCCGGCGCGTGAAGCATCACGCTTATGATACGCTGGCGCAGGTCGTTCTTGTTGCCTGCGGAGGCGCCCGTCAAGCGACTTGAGAAGCACGATATGCATCTGCGACTATTGGTCGCCGTCACTGGCAGCAGCCTCGATCAACAATTGTTTTCCCATAGCTAGTTGCGGCTTGTCAAGACGTTGCTGATGCGCTGACGCAGATTGTCTTCGCTGCCGAGAACGCCGAGGCCATCCTCGGTAGCTCTGGACGGGTGAATGTCTCTCCCTTATGTAATGCCCGTATCAGGGGGTCTTTAAGGTAATAAAAAAAATGAAGACCCTGCGCACATGCTTCAGGGTCTCCTGGCTTGTCCCGAAAAGGCGTCGACCATTGTTTTTCCTCGTGCACCTGTGGAGCTGCGTTGACAACGCCGACACATCTTGCCATTCGGCGTTCTTCAGGCGTTGTGGATCCTCTGGCCATCGTGATGTTGGCAG